>NC_133483.1:22056431-22116947 GCF_025370935.1 Choristoneura fumiferana
ATGAGATTTAATAGGGCACCAACAACATAGGGTAACATCTAATGGTTACTATGTATGACATTGTTTGAAACATACCAAGCGTTATTTTATGTTGAGACCTAGATATTTCCAAGCAAGGATCTTCTCACTGACAGAGCGGGTGTGAGTATCTCGTGGACTCGACCCGGCAATGGAGATTTATTGTAATTTCTACATGTAGATTCTACATAATAACATAACTGAAGTTTCAACAAATAGTCTGTCAAAATGTTCTACATTTCCAGGGTTTTAGATAAGTATTAGATTAATAACATCTAAATGGTTTTCAAGAAGAGATCGCTTTAAAGCGATTAGAACGTCTTTGTCTACCCTGTTTTTTTTTTCTTTTCCGAAACTTATTGTATGTACTGATTTGTGATGTTCAATAAAGAGCAGTAGTATTTAATTTTGTTGTATTTAATTTGTCAATCAATAAACATCCTTGCTTCGTCAACTGTTCACAATTATCTGTCGTGTTGTGTCGTGACGCATCAGAGCGGTATCGGTTTCGTACATTTTATAATGGTTGCGTTTATATTTATCTGATGCAGTGTGTTGTGACGGCTTGTGTAATGTCGCATCACGCGCATATAGAGAGAGAGAGACAGAGAACATCACGAGCCAACACGACAGATAAATGTGAACCGGGCTTAAGCGTTTGGTTTCTGTTGACTAGGTAATGATTCAATTCAATAATGCAGGTGGTAGGAACTTGTGCAAGGTCCGCCCGGATTGCTACCACCATCTTGCTCGCTAATCCTGCCGTGAAGCAGCAGTGCTTGCACTGTTGTGTTTCGGCGTGGAGAGTAAGACAGCCGGTGAAATTACTGGTACTTGAGGTATCCCATCTTAGGCGTCTGGTGTTGCAGATGTTTATGGGCGGTGGTGTTCTGATCTCTTACCATCAGAAGACCCACTTGCTCGTTTGCCATCCAGCCGAATAAAAAAAACAGTCAAGTCAAGTATATGCTTATTGTAGAAATGTCCATCCTCTCGTAGAACGTAGATTAATGTGACTTTTTTAAATGTTGTTTTGTGTCTAATTTAGTACTATGCATGGAAGGATAAAGCAATTAAACGAAATTTAAGACTTGTTTAAGACCTTAACATGAAAACAATTAATTAATTCTACTACTTTTATTATTATTTTATCATTTTCTCTCTGTGTACCTGTTTTCTGTTTCGCTTATCTACTATTTGTGGTGTACAAAAAGAGTCATTGTATTGTGTGTTGTACTCGAAACTTTAAAACAAAGTTAAGAAATGTTTTATTCCTAAGTACGAATGTGTTTTTTTTTTTTTTTCCGAAATAATAAAAAAGAAAAAAAAATGTCCAAACATAGTCATCCCATGCATTTTATAAAGCTTTCCAGTTTTCGGTTACAATAGCTTTTGTGTTTATCTGTTACAAACAAAAACAATCAAAATCGTTTTTCTTTATAACAAGTTACAATACAATACAATGATTCTTTATTATACACCAGAAATAGCAAGCGATACAGAAAACAAATACAAAGAGAAAATTACAAGGTAAGCAATAGGCGGCCTCATCGCTTAAGAGCGATCTCTTCCAGGCAACCTTTTTTACAGAAAGAACGAAGGACTAGTTTACAGCAGGTGGTGCATCAAAAGTAAAAGAATTTGAAACAAAAAAACATCTACAAATACAAACAATATTATATCGTACATAAAATACACGACTAAAATAAATATGGGCAGTGTGATAAACAGCAACAAATAAATAAATAAATTATCAAAAAGCTAATTATTACAAGATGACAGATAGTGCTCCTTAAGCATAGATTTAAATCCGTGGTTTAAATAGTGACAAACATCTTGCGCGTCCTAAGTCAATCGATAAGGAATTCCACAACCGAATAGCCTGGACAGTATATAAGAATATACATAGAATTTGGAGTTGGATAGTTATTTTATTATAAGAGGAAGAAAAACGAGCAAGCGAATCATATGATGGGAAATGATCATCAGATCATCACCACCACTAAAGGCACTGGTCTGTAGTTGCTGGTCTTTAAAGGAAATATAAACCTTTAGAAAAAAAACTTAAACCTACTTTAGATTAGGTTATTAGAAGAATAGGAATCGTTAAATAATTAATCAAACCATTTCCTCAGCTCAGCTCAAGCGTCTAAACTTAATGGTTATTTATTCTGCTACTTAATGTTTTTAAATGATGAGTTTGTCTCCTGAAGGTGGGTGTTTACGACGCCACTTCGGCGTAATTACGCCGGTTACGGTTAGTGCAGTTTGGGAAAGGTTCCGCCTGCTTTACTGGCGTAACGGGCCATAAGGCGTACTTTATGATTACAAGACACCCTTGGATTTGTGAAATAATTAACTTGGTTAAAAACCGCGCGGGCGCAACTGGTGTTTTAAAATTGAGATAATAAGTTAGTGATGTAACAAATTATAATTGATCCGTCGGTTACATTATCAGGAAATATCGGAAACGTATTTTTTCATGCACAAAAAACTTATGAAGTTACTAGCTTTTTCCTGCGGCTTTTCCCGCGTGGAATTCGGTTTTCGCGAGCTGTTCCCTCGGGAATTATGCATTTTTCCGGGATAAAAAGTAGCCTGTCACTCTCAGGACCATAAACTATCTCTGTACCAATTTTTTTTTTAAGAGTGTAGGTAATAGTTTATTGGATATCCTAGATGCAGCATTAGCTCATCGAGTTGCTACCATTGCATTGTATGCAGAATCAAATACTGATCAAAACACATCCAAACACGACATAATGAGCTGATAATATTATTATTATGTGCTATTATTTTTTAAAGAATGTACTAGTGTGCTGAATATCCTGGCTGCAGCATCAGCTCATCGCACCATCAGCTCACCATTGCATTGTATGTAGAATCAAATACTTATCAAAACGAATCCAAACACGATATATCTGCTATGGGTTTATCAAGAGTGTACCTACTAGTGTTCTGGATATCCTGGCTGCAGCATCAAACACACACACTTTCGCATTTATAATAATTATTAGTATAGATAGCCGGTTAAAGTTCCACGTGTCGGCACGCCCGTAACGTCACCCCATGCTACAATTTGGTCCACGCTTACGAACTCAAAAAAAAAAAACTAATGGTAATATAGCCAATTTGAAAGGAACATCAGATCGGTAACAAATTTGAACAGAAATCGCCATGACATCCAGATAAACAACAAACTATCACAGTTCAGTAGGCTGTACGAATTACCTCGTAATAGTAAATAATTAGTGAATCACCAACATATCAGCCGTAAGACGTCCACTGTTGGACATACCTCCACAGACTCCAGTGGCTTCAGTTTGAAGCAGCCTGCTTCCTATTTAAACCCGTGGCTTTGACCAGGTCATTTGTCTATCTCGTCTCGTTGATGAACGTTCTAAGTTACTTGCTGATCCACGTTCTCTCCATTTGAGAACTTTAAGATTAGATCAAGTTCAATATGAGATACCCATACATTATTAGCATAGAACCATGCACTGCGCGTGTCTCAGCTCGCGCTTGGCCCGTTTTTTATGTTGTAATTAAAAAAAAACAACGAAAGATTAACAGATGAATTACAATGAATATTTAGGTTTAATCATCGATTCCCTGAAATACGGATTGATAGAAAATATCAAACCTGTGGAAAAGCATCATAAATAATCGAGAGAAGGCATTATTAATTCCCAAAAACGTCTGTAATGCTGGAGTCTACGATAAAAATAATAATAATATGGCATCATCAAAGATTTCTCTCACAATGGAAAGAAATGATGAGAGCTTGTCAATAGATCCAACAGATATTATACCTTTTCGTAAAGATAAATATAGGTTTAAGCAATATTGCTGAATATTCATCGGATCACAAAATAACGCGATGTTTATCCTCCTATGTAAATATTTTCTTTAAGAAGGTATAATAAAAGTAGTATTAAAACAGATACATAAGCAAAGCCTGGAAAGCCTGTGTTTTTTATGAATTCAGGTTTTTCTCTTGACTTCATCTAGAATAAAGAGAAGAATAAAAGAATTTATTCGAAATATAACAATGTTACAATAAAGGTCTCAGCGGGCTCCACACTAGACTCTGGGCCTGTACAGTGGAGACCAGAGACAATTTACAATTTATAGCATTTATTATTAACTGGAGATACTTAATTAACTTTATCGAAAACCACTGCGCAGCAATATTCCATTCCTTTTTGTACCCCGCTAATGCTATTTATCGTCATTATCACCACATTAGCCCGACATAGGCTTCCCCCTGTGTGGAACAGCTGGAGGTATAATCTCCAGTTGCTTCGGTTGGAAGCGGTCTACATCCAAAGTGAACCCGTGTCTTAAACCTGGTCATCCGTCTATCTCGTTGGTGGATGTTGACTGGTTGCTGCTCTTGCCGAAGTTGCTATTTTAACTAAATGCTATTCTGTTTTATTTATTACATAAAATATAAGTGGCTTCATCTTCAGTGTTTCTCATTGAGCGAGCGAAGCATTTCCATCTTAGTTAAGGCAAAAGTCTAATACCTATTGTCTTTTTAAAGGATTGCGAACTGTTCTTTCTCTTCAGGTCCCATTTATCATCCGATTTTTGTAAAATTTTGCAAGTACATTTTGTTACTAATTAACTACTACTACGGTACTAGGCAACGGGTAAACGTACTTGACGACTTGATGGCTAAGTTGTTAGAGAACCTTACTACGAAGCTGAGGTTCCGGGATCGATTCCCGGCTGGGGCAGATATTTGTATGAATAGTACGAATGTTTGTTCTCGGGTCTTGGATGTTAAATATGTATTTAAGTATGTATTTATCTATATTTAAGTAACTATGTACAAGTTTTGCTTAGTTTGGGACTAGGTCAATTGGTGTAAAGTGTCCCATGATATTTATTATTATTTATTTATTTTAATAAATAGGTAACTACATACATATTAAACATTCAATATTCGAGAATTTCGTATTTTTCATACAAATGTCTGCCTCGACCGAGGATCGAATCCGGGACCTCAAGCATCGTAATCAGGTTCTCTAACTACTGAGCTATCTGGTCATCGTCGCAATTTATAAGTAGATATTGTTTAAAACTATTCGTTTAATCGGTAAAAATAATTAGCGGGCTCCATTTTTATTGAGCTAATAATCATTCAATGTTTTAGACTATCGCGGCCATTACTAATTTTACGAGTATGATTTGAATGTTGGTTTTGTTTTGTTCGTGATCATGGCGAATGCAACTGTGCCGAAATATCGAGCTTTTCTAAAATCAAGGTAGGTACGTGGAACAATACCCGAATTCAATGATTCTTATCGTTTTTTTTTAACAACTGTCAGCGAACAGAAAAGTAATCAAATTTTCACTTCTCATGCTCGTAAAGTTCGTGTTTATGCTGGGTCTAGGCTATACTTTTATGTTCTAGTGCATAAAGTAAAATCTTCGTCTAAGACCAAGGCAATTAGGTGTAAACAGCCACAAACAAAGAATCAATCGAATCAATCAATATAGATCAATAAATAATTCATCCCAGCCTATATACTACTATTATAAAATATAATTATATAGTAGCCTATTGCTTACCTTGTAATTTTCTCTCCGTGTATCTGTTTTCTGTATCGCTTACTATTTCTGTTTTACAATAAAAAATATTTGTATTGTATTGTATTTGCATGAGCAATAAAAGTTACATAGTAAGTGAACAATTGTTTCCACTGTTGCTATTTAATTTCCTCGCCATTGAAGTGAAAAGCAGAGTGTAAAACTCCAGCATTAAACCCATTTTCCCCTCGACGTGTCTATCCACTTGACTACATGAACACCTCGGGTAAAATGGCTCGTTTTATGCTCTTGTTGTACAATCTACTATTGTTTGTCGGCAGTGTTGACGGAAGAGCCTCGGTTTTCGGAGCCCATCCCGAACGTGACGGTGGCTTTAGGACGCGATGCTAGTCTGCCTTGCGTCGTGGAGCACCTCGGGACCTATAAGGTGAGTTTCCTTGACAACATCATCATCATATCAGCCATAGGGCGTGCTAAAGAGGACCATGAAAAGACCAAGAATAGTGCCGTCTCAGTGGGAGAACGAGGCCGCTAACCGACAGGAGTGGAGAGCTAAGGTGAAGGCTAAAGTCCACGACTTTGAACTGAGACGTCGCTGTCACCTAGATACCAAGCGCGATAATCTACAAACCCGACCATCTGCGGCAATCCCCGCACTGTGTGAGGATCTTCTCTAAGAAGATTGGCTACATAAGCCACTTGCGAGCGCATGAGCGACACCAACGAAGTTGAAGTTGTTGCCATGGCCAAAACTTGCCGGATCAGATTATCATCAGCCGTAGGACGCCTGTTGAAGGCCTTCCCCATGGACCTCCAGTTGCTTCAAAGAGGTCTGCATCCACCGTGAACCCACTGATTATCCAGGTCATCCGTCGTTGGTGAACGTCTTACGCTGCGCTTGCGGATCCACGGTCTCCATTTGAGAACTCGGCCCCAACAGTAACGCGTGCTCCGTGCTATATGGCCTGCCCATAGCCACTTTAACGAGCTACTTCGCTTTGCTATGTCGATGATTTTGTTCTTATAAGTATCTCCTGAAGTGGCAGTGGGCGGGGCACATTGCTCGCAGGACTGATGGCCGATGAGGTCAAAAGGTTCTCGAATGGCGTCCGCGGACCGAGAGACGAGCTGTCGGTAGGCCTCCAACAAGGGATAAGATCGCGGGATCGCGGTGGATCCGAAAAGCACAAGACCGGTCTGAATGGAGAGCCTTGGGGGAGGCCTATGTCCAGCAGTTGACGTCTTTCGGCTGACATGATAAAGTATCTCCTCGTACATAGAGCTAGACGAATATACAGACCGAAATTCATGATCTAACTAAGGTTCCTTTTTAAACCGACGCAAAAAGAGTCTGTCTGTCTGTTTATGGCATCGAAGCTCTCAAATAAGTAGGACGATTACGATGCGGTTTTTTACGTGTTATTAGCTTAGGTGGTTGGTTATTAACATTGTTTCTATAAAATTGGTTCAGTTGTTTTTGAGTTATCGAACTACGAAATGACAATGTCGGGGATTTTCCAATTTTTTACAGTGCTTCCATTCTAGCATGGTGCGGGTGACACTTGATGTACCGTTTCGTTTTACTCAACAAAAGTTACTGCGGTCTAAATATATGGAAGTAATTTTCAGTTGTATCCTGAATACGGCTGGCGTAAAATATTTGAACATACAAAATATTATGTTGTACAAAATAAATAAATTACACCTTTCAGATTTTTATAATCAAGTAATGAAATTCAAAGCACAATTAAGTGAAGAAACGTAATATGCAATGCGACAATGTAATGTATCATTTGGTGATGGGACCTAATTGATCTTGAATTATATGGGTACCTACTCATTAATTAGTAAGTAACGAACATTCTTGTTAATTCCGTTTAGCCTTACTTAAGTGGCAAATAATATTCCTATCTAGAATTTCACTAATCATCATGTCAGCCGAAAGACGTCCACTGCTAGACATAGGCCTCCCCCAAAACCTCAATCGACTCAAGTTTCGACACTTTCACTCTCTAGTCTGTGATATTGACAGGCTGTCACCACACCATGCTAGAATGAAAGCACTGTAAGTTGATAAGGTTAGTTTATAAGTAGTTCTTTTCAGAATAACTCCCCAACTAGTGAATCTTGGCAGTCAGCTCCGTAACCTCTTAACCCTTCGTATGCAGGAACTAAAAAATGTACTAAGTAAGTCTCATGTTTTAATAAACGCTTTTTTTTAATGAGCAGTTTAAATAAATAAAAAAAAGCGTTCGTAAATCTGATGCAGGTCCACGTTTAAGCATAGTAAGGGTTAATCTCTTGATGAACTTTATAACAAAAAATATTATTATTCTACGTTTTAACAAATCGTTCTCGAAATAACATACGGGAAGCTGTAGGAGCTTAATAAACGTGCAAAGTTTGTATGGTCCACAAAACAATTAAAAACATTTACATTTAGGCTTCACCACGAGTTTTATGGAAAATCCCCTCTTATGATTGCGAAAGTTTCGATGTTTGTTTGATAAACGCGCCTTAACGGTCGAGCAAATTAGAATGAAATTTTATGTATAGCTAGGCAATGATCTTGGCTTGTATTCGATCGAGCAGCACTAAAATAATACTCCTGATCAGGGAATCATAATACTATACAATACAATAACTCTTTATTGCACACCAACACAGAGCAGTACAGAAAAAAACAGGTATATACTTAGAGATTTTCTAAGGTAAGCAATTGGCATAATGAACGAAAAAGGAAATTTCCTTGTGGCGGTTTTTAGTTATGTTTAATTTAAATTGGTTAGGATGTTTTTGAGATATTCAACTTTGAAATGACAATGTTTTTTCACCTTTTCTTAACCCCCGACGCAAAATGAGGGGTGTTATAAGTTTGACCGCTATGTTTGTCTCTGTGTGTTTGTGTGTGTGGCACCGTAGCTTTTAAAAGGGGGGGGTGGGCAATTTCAATGCGGATTTTTAAGTTCGTTCGTTACATGACCAAGGAAATAATTTTCTAAGCTTATATTGTCATGTGCTCACAAAATAACCGAAAAACGTGTTCTGAACACAAGTACAGTACACGCAAATAATGCTTTCTGTCCTCTTTGCTCCCCTTGTGGAAGGCATACTACATTTCTTTGACGTCACGTCAGCATGAAAGCGACTACAATTGTCACCTTTTATACAGGTACCTACTTAATACTCGTATTAGGCGCGCTAGCAACTATTCAAAGTCAAAGTCAAAGTCAAAATATCTTTATTCAATTTGGGCTATAACAAGCACTTATGAATGTCAAAAAAAATCTACCGCCGGTTCGGAAAAACCTCTGTTGAGAAGAATCCGGCAAGAAACTAACGAGGTATATATTTTTGAAACAGATTTACAATATATTAATAATATCTATACATCACAAGTATTTAACACAACTTTATTTTTAACACAGTAGGTTCGCTATTTGAAGGGATCGCTAATGCGGATCGGAATTATTTCCAAATATCCCTGTCCATGATATAATCATTAACTTTATAATACGCCTTAGATATAAATGTTTCTTGACAATAGATCTAAATTTTGTATCTGTTTCATTTATAATATTTTTTGGAATTTTATTATAAAAACGTATGCAATTTCCCAGAAACGACTTTTTGGTTTTAGCCAGTCTGTAAGATGGAACTTTAAGCTTCCCTGTGTTTCTAGTAGCCTTTGGCTTATCGACGTTAGTGGGAAAATCACATATGTTCTTCCTAACATATTACATGATTATTTCAAAAACATAAACTCCTTTAATTGAAAGAAATAAAGAAAATAATTTATTTACAGCAGCAGTACATGCAGGTTAGAAAAAATACGTACTTAGTTGCCGTACAATTGCTTACCTTGTATTTTTTCTTCGGAGCTACCAAAATAGTCAAAAATATCGGAACATGTATAGTCTACCAAGAAATTGGAAATAATTCCGATCCGCATTAGCGATCCCTTCAAATAGCGAACCTACTGTGTTAAAAATGAAGTTGTGTTAAATACTTGTGATGTACACGTATCATTTAATAATATTGTAAATCTGTTTAAAAAATATATATATATACCTCGTTGAGTTTCTTGCCGGATTCTTCTCAACAGAGGTTTTTCCGAACCGGTGGAAGATTTTTTTTTGACGTTCATAAGTGCTTGTTGTGGCCTAAATTGAATAAAGATATTTTGACTTTGGATTTGACTTTGACCTTGATTGGTTTACCGCCCTAAGATTTAATGTCATTTGTAGCGCTTAAAAAATCATAGCCTGTTTTCACTCATATTTATTGTTTTATCATTGCTGAAGTAGGAACTATGATTAAAATTGGTAAAGCATTTTCTTGGTCGACCATACTCGATTTTCAAGGATTAATGTCAATGTTCCGATATTTTTGATCACTTTGGGTGCTCGGAAATATCTGATGGCCACTGTATTTACTTAATTTCTGATTCTTTAAATATCTTTTGCACAATAAAGAGTCATTGTAATGTATTTTACAATTGAAGGAACCCTAAAAATCATCGAGTCCGTCCGAACACTTCCATTCACAGAAATGGAATTTTAAAATAGAAGAAAAGCACCAATTCCTACCTCAACACGTTCACTGCTGACCGTATAGCGAATGGCCCCCCGGGAAATCTGCAGCCGACGGGTTATTCTCCCCTACGCTTGTACTTACAAATTAACCCCTTTTAACCCGCCGCGTAAACGCCCCGTATTAATGTTACGGCTCGGTTTAACATAAGCTTCATTGTTTTTATTTTTAGTACGCGGACAACTTTTGGGATTAAAAACGGGTCTAAGTTTGTGTGTGTTATCCTGGGCGCTTTTACGGTTGCGGTCGCCGTGCGTTCCCATTGAAATGTTCTAAGCCATTCGGACTAAATGTAGCTTGCCTTAACCCTTCGAATGCTTAGGCACGGATCCGTGCAAAAGGCCATCTTTTCCATTTTTTAGTTGGTATTATACTTAACGGAGAGTCAAAATCCACCTACCACAAATTACATTATAAAATATAAACTAGCTTTTACCCGCAGCTTCATCCGCGTGGAATTCGGTTATAGCGCGCGAACACCTAAGGTTTCCATATTTGAGTACTATGTGTACTTTAATTTTTCAAAAAACTTATATTAAAAAAAAAACTTTCATTAAAAGGTAGGTAGTCTTTTATTTCTACACTGCTTTCGTTACAGGCTCCCATTCCTCGAGCAAATGCTTCTGCAATAAAAGTTATCGCGGGAGCTCATTGTCAAATTGGATTTCCTTGGAAATTATAGATATTTCCACAGTAACATTCGTGTTATCTTTCGTTATCAATGGAAAAGGAACGTGGGAGTCGAGTAAACAGTTCTAATTTCTACTTTACTAAGAACTCCTAGTTCTAATTGTAAGACTAGGAATGTCTTCACCTACGTATTTATGCTCGAGGTATACTAGACATATTTGTACGTAATTTAATACTAGCTTTTGCCCGCGGCTTCGCCCGCGTGGAATTCGGTTATCGCGCGCTGTTCCCTCGGAAACTGTGGGTTTTTCCGGGATAAAAAGTAGCCTAAGTCACACTCTGGCCCATAAACTATCTCTATGGCAAAAATCACGTCGAAATGAAGCGACGGACGAACGTACAAACACACAAACACACTTTTGCATTTATAATATTAGTATGGATATGGATTACTGAAGCTCTCGCAAGACAAAAAGAAACAAAAATATTTGCCTAAGCTGAAACATCGCACTCGCGCTTTACACTCGCTTGGTCAAAAAGTGCGATTACCGAAGTTTGAAAATAAAAAAATACTTTAAACAATAAACAGTCTTTTTTTAATGCGCATAATTATTTTAAAGCGTAAAACTCCTCGTTAACAAGATGTCCCTGTGTCGGGCAAATGAAATATGTGTTTACACAATTAAAACCTGAAACGATCATTTTGGTACGTAATAATTTTAAATGGCCGAGTTCAAATAGCTCAATCAAACTTAACAATCAATTAAGCTTTTAAAACTACTTCTGACAATTAAACAACCCGTTAACAATAATCACCTTATCAACAAGACTAATTGAATACTTTGAGATTTCATAGACGCTCTTAAATTACACATTTTATTACGGCTGTACGTTTAATTATGGCATAAAATATGGCAGGGAATTAATAAACATCATTCAAGGAATTAATGCAGTAATTTCCGAGAAACGGGCTAATTAAGAGCGAGACTTGTATATGGACGATGTCTTGATTGGGAGGGTGCTGTTGGTTTCTTCATCAATGTATACTTAAGTAGATGTTATTTACACGTGCCAAATCGTTATTCCTTCAATTGGGTATTATTGGGATTTTGAAAGAAATAAAATATTTATTCGTGACAACACTGAAAAATTGGACATACCACGAAATGGTTCCAAATTGGCAAACTGCCGGTCTTGCGAACGGCACAATTTTCAGACTCCAAAAAAAAAACACAAAACATTACAACACTAATTTGTAATTGTTATTACACAGTTGTGTAATAGTTAGGCATAGGACAGTCTTCTTTACCCTCGTAGATTAGATTTAAATATTGTTTGTTTTTAATTATCAATACGCTTGTTCAATTAAATCTAAGATTTTTTAAACAAAATAAATTTGTCTTACCGTCATGAATTTTAGCAGTTGAATAAGGGTCCACGGAAAGAACATGCCTAATCACCTTATTTAAAATTGAGATTTAAATCTCATAATGTAGAGCTCGCAAAGTAACCATTGAATTTAATCTGAAAGCAATAAAAAATATATATTTTGAACTTTTTAATAAATGGTAAACTAATGGTAATGGAACTTGTGTTTTTTGTACTGCTTACTGTGTTGGTATGCAATAAAGAGTTGTTGTATTGTAACCATAGTAATTTTTCGTGATGACTATCTTTCAAACCGCTTTAACTCAAAAAGTTGCTATGGCGACTAGACACGTTCTTTCCGTGGACCCTTCAGTCGGAATCCAGGGCATTGGTTGTGGGAGTGTGAAGAAATGAAACTATAAATCCCATTTTTTTTTCAATGCTAAAGTTTTGTATTATGTCTTATTTTAAAATTTACCTATGTGACGAATGTTGCTCAAATAAAAAAAAAACTTCTTTTTTGAAAAATTAAGAACACGCAATAAATACTTTGAATTTAAACGTTACATCGATCAATTCATTTTCGACTCTGCCTTGCTTAACACATAAACAAATCATCACTAGGTACTTTAAAAAAAACTCGTACTTCAAAATTGATAATTTTTCAGAGTGAACTTTATGAAGGTTAAATTTTGTTGACATATTGATTTTAGATACGAGATCTTTTCAAAGTAATGACAAAATTCATAACTAACAGAGTAACAATCACAACAAAGCTATCCTTCAAAAATATTGATCAAACAACAGCGATATATTTAACGAGTGGAACTATACCTTGTTAACGACATAGATTGAAATACAAACACATGTGTTGTTTGTTGTTTATACAACAAATATTGAGGCTCTACAATGTTGATAGAGGCCAAAGGATCAGCTAAAAGAGGGTTTAGTTTCCAGCTTGTTTAGAAAATTATATTAAAAGTGACGAGGGGAGTTGAAGACTGGAATGGAATTGATTATTTTCAAGGTCCCGTGCCTCAGCTGGCAAAAACAGTGTCCTTATAGGATCACTTTTTTGTCCGTCCGTCCGTCTGTCAAGACTCATTTTCTCAGGAACGTATAAAAGGTACAGTCGAATCATTATTGTATCCTGACCCACCGTAGAACGTTCTCACGGTAAGTAACATATTATTTCCCTTGTCAAGCAATGCGATGTGACTGTACCTTTTTCTAAAAAACCGGCCAAGAGCGTGTCGGACACGCATGAAATAGGGTTCCGTAGCCATTACGAAAACATTAAGTAATATTTTTCTAAGGATTTCGTATTTTATACGGAATGTTCCTAGTTTAGGTATATTTTATACCTTAGGCTGCTATTTACTCTTACTACATATAATAGTTTTCAAGAAACTTTTTGATATTTTTACTACATCCCTGACTTTTTTCCTAAAATTTCCACCACCGGTTTAGATTTTACGGGGGGGGGGGACGCTCATTAAATGAAAATTTGCTCTTTAAAGTTGAATATTTATAATTATATGAGAATCCTTAGAAAAATATTACTTAATGTTTTCGTAATGGCTACGGAACCCTATTTTGGGCGTGTCCGACACGCTCTTGGCCGGTTTTTATCGCATGCTCTCCACACCGCTGCTTAAAATACGGAATCTCAGTCACGTGCCGTAAACGTCAGGACTTTACCGGACAAAAGTCGTGACGTTTACGGCACGTCACTGTGATTCCGCACCGTTTGCGTATTTTAAGCAGCGGTGTGGAAAGCACGCAAAAAAAACGGGGCGACGAAATTTAGATCTAATTGAAATTGAATGAGGATTCAAGCTTAATTGCATCATTCACTCGGCTCAAAGGAACCAAATTGTGTCCATCAGTTAGCTCATTTAAACTTACCGTGTAAATTCCAGCAAGAACACGTCGTGTTTCGTGCCAGGTTTAAATTAGTTTTATTTTACTGAGCAGCAAAGAAAAAGCTAATTGCTGGCAGCTTGTGCATCAGTTGCGTTAGATTACAATCGTTGAAAGCGCTTCTTGAAGGTATTTACTTAAACAGAATTCTTTGTTCTTCAGAACTTTCTTGCCACGATGACTTAAATAGAACAAAATAATCATTTATTTCATACTTAGTTACTTGTCTTAGCTGGCTCGGTTACGATTTTCAAAAAGAAGGTCTCTAAGCAGCTCTTCACATTTTTCAGCTCCATTTCATAAAAAATATCTCTTATTATGGTTACATTAAATACCTACTGTTAAAATGCCGATGTTCAAAATATCGAAAATTAAAATATTTATTTTATCACAATATCGAAAGTTGTTATACCTACGATAAAATGTCTAAGATTGAAATGTCACTTTCTAGTGTAATCTATATCTGTGATCCCACTGCTGGGCACAGGCGTAGTTACCAAAAGGGCCCAGTGCGGATTGAGAACTTCACATAGGTACGCCATTCAATTGCTTCGCAGGTTTGAAAACGTTTTCGATATTTCCTTCACCTTAAAGCTCGTGATCAATTTGAAATGCAATTTTTCACATCAATTTCGAAAAACTCAGATGTGTGAGCCCGGACTTGAATTCACAATCCTCTGCTTGAGAGACTTCCATAGTTTATAGCACAGCGACAATACTACCCGAACCACCTACATATCCTGCAGGGCTACTACGAAACTTGTAACTCGAAGTTCGTGTCGTGCGGTCCCTCTCACTCTCGTATTAAATAGTATAAGTGTCAGACTACTACCCGAACCCGAACTACTAACCGAACCACCTACATAGTTCCTGAAGGGCTACTACGAAACTTGCAACTCGAAGTTCGTGTCGTGCGGTTCTTCTCGCTCTCGTATTAAATAGTATAAGTGTCAGACTACTACCCGAACCCGAACTACTACCCGAACCACCTACATAGTTCCTGCAGGGCTACTACGAAACTTGCAACTCGAAGTTCGTGTCGTGCGGTCCCTCTCGCTCTCGTATTAAATAGTATAAGTGGCAGACTACTACCCGAACCCGAACTACTACCCAAACCACCTACATAGTTCCTGCAGGGCTACTACGAAACTTGTAACTCGAAGTTCGTGTCGTGCGGTCCCTCTCGCTCTCGTATTAAATAGTATAAGTGTCAGACTACTACCCGAACCCGAACTACTACCCGAACCACCTACATAGTTCCTGCAGGGCTACTACGAAACTTGTAACTCGAAGTTCGTGTCGTGCGGTCCCTCTCGCTCTCGTATTAAATAGTATAAGTGTCAGACTACTACCCGAACCCGAACTACTACCCGAACCACCTACATAGTTCCTGCAGGGCTACTACGAACACGACACGAACTTCGAATTTCGAGTAGTAGCCCTGCTGCTCGCCGCTCACTGATTTCTATTTAGTTTTTAGCGCTACTCGCTTCTCGTTCGTCGTAACCGGTGGGGCAAGTGCCTTAAGGGCAAAGGGTACTTGCATTGTAACAATTAATTTATTCATGAGTGTGCCAGGTACTAATTAATTAGTATATTTTACGGGGCTATTACCTAGACACTGCCTCTCGTAAATATGTAAAGAGTTAAGAAACCTTGTAAATTGTTAGGGGCAAGCGTTAAGGATGGCGGCGTTATATCAAAGGGGTTTAAATGTAAAGTGAGGCATTTTTGAGACGAATCAGAGTTTGGTATTTTGAATAATAGTTAAGCTGAGGCTATTGGATCTTTGGTCAGCGTTTCATATGTGAAAAGTAACAAATGGAACCTTTTTAAGATTGGTTTTTTGGAATCTTTTTGTATTTTTATTTCAATTCCAAATTTTTACTTTTACGGTCATCCCGTAAAACCGAAATTGAAAATATAACTGAAATATAGATGCACAGAAAAAACAGAAAAATAAGACCATCACTGGGAATCGAACCCAGGTCCTCGGTAATCCGTACCGCGTGCTATAACGCTACACCACTGATGGTCCTTTGGAACCTTTTTGTCGACACTTTGCTGTCGGTCCGTCAGAATATAGCTGTAAGTTACATTATGTATAATTCTATTGCCAATATAAAATTTAAAATACTTAAATAAAAAAATAAATTAATTAAAAATCAACGGGTTATAAAATACCACTACAGAGTGACCATATAATGTTTTTTATTGTTTTTTAAGGAGAAAATAAATTATAAGAAACCAATTTTTCCAAATTGGATTTATAAGTATGCGTGTGTTTAGTACCAGCATATTTTAACAAATGAAGATCTTTCCTGTTTTAATATAAATCCAGCACATCATATTAGAAATAAACAAACACAGGAAAAAAAGCAAATATCTTGAAATAGTTTAAAATTTTATGCGGTGTAAAAAATAACAACGCCATTTTTTTTAATTCCTGGCTTCAAATTAAATAAAACCTGTATTTTTACACTTCTGCCATGCACAAACATTATAAATAACTTAGAGCACAGCATAATTCGAAATCGATTTAACGGAGGGAAATAAAGATGGCGTTATAAGCACCCGCCGGGACGGAGGTGACCCGACCTTTATCAAATTTACTTCAGCTCCGTCCGAATCGATTGAGATTTACAATGTAAACGGATTATATTCCTTTTTACCAAGTGATACCGGGGCCTAATGGTATACTTATGAATATGAGAGTTTAAATGGACGTTTGGGTATGAATGTATGTAATTTCATGTTCATCATTATTTTCTTCCTATCCTCGTGAGTGCGCGTACTTTAAAAACAAATTCGTACTAAAAATTACGGCTGAATGTAGTTTATGAGGCACAAATTATTCATTGAATAAGAATATTTAGAATGTTGAAATAATATCCAAAATAACAAAGATGGTTAGCCAACGTCTAGGTTTTAAGTCCTATATCTGTTAAAAAAAAGTTAGGACTCAGGAGGCGATACGTGTGGGCCATTTTGATGGATTAAATATTCATGTGTGACTCTGAAACTGTAACGCAGAAAGATAAGGAACAATGTTATTGATTTTAGCGACAAGGAAAACTGCATTCATAGATTTAAAAAACAAGTCACACTCAGTTCGGGAATCTAACCCTGCAGTGGCGTAGCTAGGTGGAAATGTGCCTCGGTGCATAGAGAAAGAATCGGGCCCTCACCGCCTCTTTCCAAGTAGCATGAACTTATATTGGCCTTCCAAGATTTTTTTTATGCTCCTCTTTTTCCAAAGCCTAGGTTAGAGGGCCCCCTGAGCTCCGCGGCCCTGGAGCACTGCACCATCTGGTCATACGATAGCTATCGCTCGCTTGGCTCGCACGTTGTGGTTTGTGATCTCAAATTATACCTAACATTCCTCTACGCTTCGCTCGTCATCGCACCTAATTTTCAGAAACATTCACAAAATCTTTTTGACGTTCCATCTGGTGAATTAAGTAGTTGTCTAAGTTGGTTCATCATCATCTCAGCTGTAGGACGTCCACTGTTGGACACAGGCCTCCCCCATAGACCTCCAGTTGCTTCGATTGGCAACGGCTTGCATCCACCGTGAACCCGCGGCTTTAACCAGGTCATCCGTCCATCTCGTTGGTGGACGTCCTACGCTGCGCTTGCCGCGTCGGTTATACGGATGGAATAAGCTGTCAAATGCATATTTTGCTGTTTCAGCTTTATCACTGATTTATTAATTTTTCAACCGTTTACAATACCATCAAAAACTGAATACAAAAAAAAATTATCTTTATCAAACCTGAGATTAATAAAAGAAAAGAAACAGTCGGACCAACATACGATAGCATTTTTGCTGAAACGCTTCGCTCGCGCTTCGTTAGTTAATCGCTACCATTACTTGCGTAAATTTATTCATCTCTTTAATCAATTTTAATCAAAACTTCTTGAAAAACCGCACGAAACTCAGCAGTTCTAATTTTGTAACTTTATGAAGCCTCATCAAATTAATAATATTAAGTTCACGCTCGCAATGTAAGTTACGAAACCACAACACCTTGAGTTGAAACTTAATCTATAGGGAACCCGTGACGTCTGCCAAGAGCTAGCTTAGGGAAGATATCTAGTTCCTAAATTCGATTTCACACCGTGATATTGTAGATGAACAAAGTTATAATTAAGTCTTTAAGATTTATGAGCGTGCGCCCTTAAGGTATTGCGTAAAGTAATAGTCGGTACCGTAGGAGCAAGAACAATGATTGTTTTTAGCGTTCTGCAGTTAAATGAAAAAAAAAATGGAAGCGTTCCGGCTCTTTTACTTAATTAGACTGTGACTGAAACAATCGAATTTGGATTGACAAGGGGTTTGAATTCCAGCCTCAGTCATCTAGTTCTGGTTTTTTCAATGTGTTCAATTGTGTGCTCTTTCTCTTCTTTTATATGTGATTACACTCTGGACATCGGTTGAGGATCAGTCCGTAGTGAACCTTCATGACAACTTTCTTGGTGTGATTTCTCTTTGCTCTCCACACCGCAGAGCTAGAGTCCGAGTTTGTAGTTGGCATTAAAAAGCGCCGCTGTCCCTCTCACATCAGGAACCTTAATCGCTTTTTACGATACCCACGGAAGTAGACGGCAGAGATATTGCGGATCATTGATACGCAATGATTCTATTCTCTTTAGCGGTTGTCACTCGAAAATGTACTCTATGTCTGCTACTAACACCGTTGATGGTGAGCCGCTTATAAGTGAACAGCAGCTGGTCAATGAAATTATTCAATAACATAATGATGGAAGAAAGAAAGAAGAAAGAAAAATATTTATTTACAACACCATAAACACAGATGCTGTTAAAAAAGCCGTGGTGGCCTAGTGTTTGACCTATCGCCTCTCAAGCAGACGTGGGTTCGAACCCCGGCTCGCACCTCTGAGTTTTTCGAAATTCATGTGCGGAATTACATTTGAAATTTACCACGAGCTTTGCGGTGAAGGAAAACATCGTGAGGAAACCTGCACAAACCTGCGAAGCGATTCAATGGTGCGTGCGAAGTTCCCAATCCGCAGAACTATGGCCCAAGCCCTTGTTCTGAGAGGAGGCCTGTGCCCAGCAGTGGGACGTATATAGGCTGGGATGATGAAACACAGATGCTGTTATAAGGTCCCGGCTTAGCATGTCGCTGGTTGAAAACCAGCGCTGGTCTTCCACCGGTCTATAGAAGAGTGAAATTTGTAATTGTATGTTATGTATGCAACTTGCGTCTTAACTGTTTCAATCAAGTCGGCTTTACCGTCGTTGTGACAACTTCAATTTCACAAATTCAAAACGACCCGTTTATAACCTGCAAATTTTATAAGCTTTGTAGCAAAGTAAATTTTTACGATGCTTTTGCGACTGCATAAAATAGCAACTGGAATCCGGCCTGTTTTTACGATTGCGACGTTAAAGAGTAACTGTCGCTGCCCGTAAAGTTTTCATTGCGCTGCATTTCGCTAGTTTTTGTTGAGTTGGCGAACATTCAAACTTATCATAGACGCGCGTCACCGCACCACACGGTGGTAACGCGGGCTAAGCGGGCCATGTAGTTGAAATTGCTGCTAAGTATGTGGAGGGAATAAAAAGGGGGCAAAGAGGCTTAGCGGGGCTTTGCGCGACTCCGCAGCGGCAACTTTTCACTTGCTCAGAGTTATGCTTCTTCGTGTTTGTTCACATGCCGTTTGCTCTGATTAAGTGTGGGATTACAAAGTTTATGTCGCCAGATTTTAATGATAGACATTTTGGTTTGGCGAATGTTGCTGTTGTAAATATTGGTGTAAGTGCTTGAGTAGAATAGCAAACAGAGAGAACAAATAGCCTGGTTTGCGCGCTGTTTGCTCTTACCAGGGCTTACAGCTTGATAATTTGCGGATTTTGAAATGTTGTGGTGCTTGAAATTTATTTAACATACGAACTTATTCTATTTTTAAATTTCATAATAATGTTACATAAATAGGTACCTACTTCTCTTTTTTTAAAAATATTTTGTTTACTTGAAAAAACTGTTTATTGCAACCTTTCACGCGTTCTTCATCCTCCTCTGTATAATAATTTTAGCATTGAATAGTATCGTATAGTATTTCATTACTAAAAAAAATATAGACTAGACATTGTTTTTTCTTTCTTTGCTGTGTAAGACTTGGTCCATAATTAATATATTTGAATAATTTGACGCAGCCTCTACAAATCTGCAAAGCAAAATGGCGTGTATGAAGTTTCCAATCCGCGCTAGGGCCATGTGGGGACAATGGCACAACGCCTCTCAGTCTGAGAGAAAGCTTGTGCTCAGCAGCGGGACGTACAGGATAAGATGATAATACTAACTAACTAACTTGGCCTCCGAAACGAGAGCACGCCGTCTGACCCGATCGTGCGCAGCCTCTTGCCAGTCGTCGACTTGGAGACGTCGCAGATCCGCCTGGACACTGTCCTCCCAGCGATAGGATAGGATATCATGATAATGATGAGAATTAATTGAACAGTTCTCAAAAACGACTTAATTATATTCGATGCAATTGAAGCATCAGACTTGTATCTTGTGTGTGTTTTTAAATTTGTAGCTTCAGAATAACACAAAGACTACTTTTTATCTCAATATGGGGGGAGTTGATATGCGACTGCTAATAAAGACCCGATGTAAATTTGAAAATTTCCGCGGGAACTATCGCAAATTCCCAGAATTCCAATTCAAATGCCAAATCTAACTGTCAATGCGAGTAAAGCCGCAGGTAAAAGCTAGTAGAATTATAAACAACACTTAACAGCAACAATAACGATATTTTGCAGGCCGCTCCGAATTATGCCGAGTGGAGCAATTACATTGCAACTAGTGAATGATAATTTGCATCCCCGAACAGCCGAGCGTTCCGATGCGTCGGTCCCAGTTGGTCGAACATTCGAGACCGTTTAGCCGGTAGTTCGGACACGTTCTCGTCGCCAAAGTTAGCCCCATATTGGGCGCCACTTAAAAGATAAACTTGTTTTTTCTTTAACCGAAAGGGTTTGGATGTTTAGGCGGCTTTTAAAGCGCGTGAAATACTGTATTGTAGCTTGAACAAATAATTTGACATTTAATTTGTTATTGGTGTTGTTTGTGTGAAAAATAAACTTTGAACTAAAAAAAAAAAGGATATTTGACTTTACAAAACCGGTCAAGAGCGTGTCGGACACGCCCGAAATAGGGTATAAATTGCAAACTAACTAATGTTTATGACCGGTTTTTAAAGAAAATAAAAGTCTATCACGAATAATTATTGGAGTAGATACATTAGCTTATATAATAAGAAGTGTTCTATCAGACAACATTTTTAATTTTCATTCAATTTTTATGGAATAATCGAGAAAAACTAACAAAAATGCAACATTGCCAGCTCAGCAGGCATAAACGCTCATAACGTTGTTTGTATAATAATATCCATTTTTCATCCCTACTATATTTTATTATACCGGGTGTGGCCTGTAATACGAGCAAAAAATTAAAACATAGATCGTCCTCGTCAAACTGAACAACATTAGTTCAGCGACTTTTAAAAATAATAGTCTTTGAATTTTCCTTTTTTCATACAAATTAAATACTGCTATCAATGTACGCCATCCTAGAACACAACACGTCACGGTATAAACATCAAGCATTTTGCTTTACATTGCTTCTTCGAATAAACTTAAAAGTGTAATAAAAATTTAAAAAAATATCGGTCCGCCCGGATTGCTACCACCATCTTGCTCGCTAATCCTGCCCTGAAGCAGCAGTGCTTGCACTGTTGTGTTTCGGCGTGGAGAGTAAGACAGTCGGTGAAATTACTGACACTACAGGTTGGCAACGCATCTGCAATACCCCTGGTGTTGCAGATGTTTATGGGCGGTAGTGATCCCTTACCATCAGGAGACCCACTTGCTCGTTTGTCATCCAGTCGAATAAAAATAATAATAATTTATTAATTAATATTATGAATGCGAAAGTAACTCTGTATGTCTGTCTGATACGCTTTCACGTCGAAACCGCTGAACAGATTTTGATGAAATTTGGTATAGAAATAGTCTAAGCTCCAAGGATCAACATAGGATACTTTTTATTCCGGTAGCGATAACCTAGGTCCGCGCAGACGAAGTCGCGGGCATAAGCTAGTAATAAAATATGGCAAACAAAGTGTTATCAAATACCGCATCACAGAATCAAAATCGATCCTATAAGCTACCCACGCTGAAATAGTTCGTAACAATCTCCATTTAGCACAATATCTACCGTAACGCCCTATTAGAGAGGTACTCTATTACAGCGGAACTGGAACGTAAATTATACTACCAGTTAATCATAACTAGGAATTCAAAGCTCGCTACATTGATTTATAACCGACTTTAATTTGGGGTTCGAGCCAGCTGCGATAGATTACTGGTAGTTTTTAAGGTTTGATTAAAAGGATCATCTATGTAATATTTATTGTTTAAACAAGTTCACCTAAAGCCATAGCCATAATATGGTTGGAACATTTTTTCTTTTAATTTTAAATTTACAAACTCTAAAGGTAGTGTTTGACAACAAGAAAATAGTGGGAGGCAAAGTTTTAAAAGCAACTGTCGCTTTTTATTTTAATGATGGAACTGTTAAAACATCACAAAAGAAACTAAAAAAAAAAAAAAAAAATTATAATTTAAGAACCTTTAAAACTATTAACCATAAAGCCTGATCCTAAAACTAAGAAGGCTAAAGTTCAAAGCAAGTAAACTGTGAACCATGATCAAAGATTGTACAAAACTAGACGCAGCCTAAGGCAGTTGTCTCACCGCCGGCGAGGAAACGATTGGCTATCGACTATTTTCTCGCTCAAGAAACGAACAAAAGATATAAGATCCTGTGTGAGTAAAAGAGACACATATATTAATAGTTGATCGCTGGCGGTTCACACTGCCGGCGAGAACTCGCTCTTACATCATTTGTCGCAGCGACAAGAGCTAAGACTCGCTGAGCTATAAAACTAGCTCAGCGATACTCGCTCAGCGCTGTTAGCTTGGCGGCCGCCCGGCTCGAGCGAGTAGAGCGAGTAATCGCCCGTCGTGCTCGAACACTCGCTTTTCACTGCTCGCCCACTCGTTTCTAGTTACTCGCTCTGCTCGCTTCTCGCTCATCGTTGGCAGTGGGACAAGTTCCTAAGTCGAGAAGTGTATAAAATATGCAGCAAGTATTAGCGGCGCAGTGCGGTAGCGATACGGTCCCATCTCTGCGGCTCACCGGATTAATTTAACGCAGTTGTGACTTTGTCAAAGCAAACAACGATGAAATGTACTTCGCTTAGACATGTTTGGTCTTCGGATTAAACTTTAAAGGCGCCTGAGTGCTTATTTTGTTTGACGAGATTTGTTTGATTGCGTTCACCTGCAGACTTCAAAGTCTTTGATAGATTTGGTGTACTAGCTTTACTTAAAAGGCTGCAAACTGATTCAATTTGTTAAATGCTTCGGTTTTGGTATAAACGTTTGTCATTCAAACGTTAATGATTATTTACGTTCTAATGATTATCATTTATTGAAATTTAATGCTACATAAAATTAATTTGAACACATTTTAAGTGTTTATTCATAATCAAAGTCTGAAGCTTATCAAAGGATCTAGGGTACAAAAGGCTCGAAATATTACTGATTTCTCGATTAATCAACCTTGTTCTAATCAGTCTGATTATTTTCTTTGCCCGATCGCGGCAGATTATCTACATTGAATGAAAAATCCAAAAATAATATTCGCAAATATTGAATGTTTATGCTGTATCCCAACTATGTACATACTCTTATTTATCTGCCTACTATACGCGATTTGATTATTTTGAGACTAACACAAAAATTGATACAATACAGTACAATCACTCTTTATTAAACACCAACACATAGTAATAAGGACAGAAAACACATGTATGAAGATATTTTCAAGGCAAGCAATAAGCGGCCTTATTGCTTAAAATATTGATCTGGATTATCTTATTATATTTACCATGCCGCAGGGGCCATTTTTAGAACTACCTCTATTTAGTTTTAATCTAGTTTTGATTTATTTACTGTGGTCTAACTTTTACATTATTCTATCAATAAATTATTCATATTATATTTCTTTCTAACATAACGCTTCATTATTAAAGAGTATCATATCATCTACATAGCATTATTATAGCATTAGCTGAGTTTGCTCCTTTTGCCGCAGGACAGACTACTATCTTGTATTGTTTATATTGTTGGCTTGCATTGTTTGTACTGTTGGCAATTAAATATTTTCTTTCTTTCTTTCTTTCTTTACATTATAAGTACCTATTTGACACGAGAATAATAAAAATAAAGATTTGAAATAATTTTGGAATATTACGGTCTCAATAATACAAATACGCTTTACTCTCAGTGATCCATAAACTGAAAGCCGTCGCCATGACATTATTCGTAGCATAATTGAATCCAACACTACAGCTAATGGCAAGGCCCCACGCGTCCGTGGTTAGGATTCAATTTCCGATAGTCCGTGAACATTCCCTCGGATATACAGATTTTATGAATATTTGAAAAGGAAATAGAATTTGGTGAATATTTCAATATTTGAAACTATTATGCAGCGCTTGCTGTTGAGACCTTAGGGCCCTGGTCAGACGACATGAGGTTTTTTATAAAGGCCCTCTCGTCCCGGTTGGTCGACGCTTCTGGGGACCCAAGAGCTGGCGCGTATTTATCCCAGCGGATCTCACTTGCGGTCCAAAGGGGTAATGCGGCCAGCGTCATGGGAACCCTGCCACAGGCAGATCTTTTAGACGGGGTATTCTTTTTATAATTTTCATTGTTATAGTTAGTTAAGATATCTTAGGTTAGTTATTTTTTATGTATGATAACTCATAATTGTACAAAATAATGTAAATTACTTACCCGAATTTATGATATGTTTATTAATTTTGATGTATTTATTAATTATGATGCGTCTAGATAATAATTATTAATCTTTAAAAATAAATAAACTTACATTTTACACTTTAAAAAATTACTTACTTAAAATATAAATTATGAGGACCTTTGCTCTGTACATGTTTTTCTTTCAATTTTCAAGTTATTTTTGTTTGCTTTCGTTTTCGATATTACTTTTTAATACTATCGTTGTACGTAAATCCCACTAATATTGCAAATGCGAAAGATTGTAAGTGTGTTTGTATGTTTCTTACCTTTTCACTTCTAACCCGCTGATAATAAAATAAATAAAGTCCCTGGGATGGACATAGGATAGTTTTTATCCCGGAAAATTGCATAGTTCCCGCGAGATAGCGATAAACAAATTCTACGCTAATGGTGTCAGGAGCAACAGGATAGTTCTGAAAATAATTATATTCGTATGAAGTAATAAATGGATTCTTTATTGAAATCAACGTTACTAAAACAACTTAGATATCACTGATTTCAATGGCCAACTTAATTCATCAAAGTCGGCCTTTAATAGCCACTTTCCTATCATCTGTATTTATTAAAGTTGCGCAGAACAATAACTCTAGTTATTACACTTTGTGGACACAGAAGCCCACATATATCTGAACATGCAGATAATAGAACAGTAAATATATTTGTTACGGGATGTTGATCCTGATTATCCTTCATTATTACCTAAACGTAGTTAAAGGTAATTACGGTTTATCCCGTAGGTAACGCTTATATTGAATGTAAGCCGTGAATCATTAAAAACTATAAATAGAACAGTAGACAAAAAATAATCAAACCTCTTTAGGTACCTACAAAACACTTACCTGCATGATTAACAAACAGACAATATACATCCTGAACAAGTATAAAATTTGACAGAAATGTTTTTTCATCACCATCATAAACATGTCAGCCGAAAGACGTCCACTGCTGGACTGGACATTGGCCTCCCCCAAAGCTCTCCACTCAGACTGGTCTTGTGCTCTCCGCATCCACCGCGATCCCGCGATTTTAACCAGGTCGTCGCTCCATCTTGTTGGAGGCCTACCGACAGCTCGTCTCCCGGTCCGCGGACGCCATTCGCAATTATTCAGGCTAAATGAATGGGCGGGACAGAATGATACTTCCTGAATGTAAATACTTGACTTGGTGTTAAAAATGCCAAGAACACTATAGGTGTGCTTTAAAAATTTGAGGGTTTCCCTCGATTTTTCTAAGATCCCATCATCAGATCCTGACTTGATGTCAAATTGACCACCTCGGAAGTATGTCCTTTAGAACAAAAAAAGAATATTGAAGTTCGGCCCACAATTGGTGAAGTTATCGCGTAACAAACATACAAAAAAAAGGAAAAAAAAACATACAGACGAATTGAGAACCTCCTCCTTTTTTAATGTCGGTTGAAAAAAGAGGTCTGTCCGTTGTGTCTCAAAACCAATAAACGTATGCAGTTTTCACAGGTATATAAAAATTCTTATGTACAATTTTGTCCCCAGGTGGCATGGATCCACATCGATCGGCAGATGATCCTGACAATTCACCGGCACGTCATCACGCGGCTGGCACGCTTCTCCGTCTCCCATGACAACGCGATGACCTGGCTGCTGCACGTTAGCCAGGTCCAGCAGGAGGATCGAGGGTACTACATGTGCCAGGTCAACACCAACCCGATGATCAGCCAAGTCGGATACTTGCAGGTTGTTGGTGAGTAATATTCCTTATAATAACGATAAGTTTGATCATGTGTTTCTTATGTAGATGCGCCTCCTGAGCTCTGAGGAATAAAAATTATTTTAAGGCTAACGAACGTAGGTATAATTAAATGAAAAAAAAAAAAAAAATAATATTTATTGTTGTTAAAGACGTAGGTATCAAAAAAAGGAAAGTATTTATAGGTGATGAAATTTGATTGCTTAATAGCGACATCTCTTGTCCGGGTGAGTGGTTAGTTCCAATGAAGTGTTGAAAGTTTCTCTACAACATAGATGTCGCTAGTGTCGTTGCTTAAGTGACTAAATAAGAAAACAAACAAGCTGAGATATGTGGTGCATAGGAGAAATTTGTGTCTGTACTCCTGTCCTGTAGTGGTATACTATAGCACGTAGCACGGAATGCTGAGGACCTGGGTTCGATTTCCAGCGCTGGGCTCTTTTTCAGGTTTTTCTGTGCATCTATGTTTCACGAAATATGAACTGTACGAGTACAAAATATAGAAGGTTTAAATGAAGTCACACGTTAGGTTAGAGCTCTGCTTGAGACCGTGCCGCTGGAAGGAATGTGCCTCCACTTCTTGAATGGTCTTCTGGGCAATTTAAATCCACCGCGCAGTTCAGGCGTCGGTGTCCAGATTTCGACATATTATGCGCGGAACCGGCTGCGGCTGGGAGGTAATGGTTTGAGTAAACACGTGCATTCGATATTATGAATTGGATAAAGTAAGAGGATAGGGGGTAATCTAGGGCCCGGTCAGCACCAACCCGATGATCAGCAGAGCTCAAAAAAGGTGACCTGTTGAAGAGTTTGCATAACTTGGACATTCCCCGTCTTTTAACCGACTTCAAAAAAGGAGGAGGTTCCATGTTCCAATTTTTGTATTTTTTTTTCTTTATGTATGTTCACCGATTACTCAGTCAATTGTGGATCGATTTTCAAAATTCCTTTTTTATTCGAAAGAGTATTCCTTTGAGGTGGTCCCATTGTCACCAAGTCAAGATTTGATGATGGAATCCTAGGGAAATCGAGGGCAAACCTCAAAATTTTTAGGCCCACCTATAGCGATTTTGGCATTTTTAGCATTAAAACAAGCATTTACATTCAGAAAGTATCACTTGGTAAACTGGACCTGATGAAGAAGACCGTAGATGGCCAATGGAACTCGTCAAAGCTGAGTAAAGCTCGCGCGTCTATAAACGATCATGATTACTAAACTTAGATAAACAACTAAGAAGAAGCTTTAAGTTAATGATTCTTTCGAACTGATCTGATGCTGAAGCCGGAAGGTAGGCAACGGAACTCTGTTATAAAACAACGTAACTAAGCCGTGTTTGGGCTTAATGGAATCGTTGTGAGATGTGTTTTGGCTACAAATCACTAAAAAGTGAGAAATAAAGAATTAAAAAAAAAAGTAAAACCGACTCCAAAAAAATAACAAAAAATGGAACCGACTACAAAACTCGGTTCGATCGGTTCCATTTTTTGTTATTTTTTTTGGAGTCGGTTTTACTTTTTTGTTAAAAATTTTAATGATAATTGTCTGTCGTTGTGTAGTGGAAGTTGTGTCGTATTCAATTTTATTATACTAAAGATATTATTTTATTTAAGTAGACTGGTTTCCTGCTACGAGCTTTAACGTCGTCGTTAAAACGGACACAAGTGAAGGACCAGATGTGGACAGTATTTTAATGTCACCATACAACGACACATAAATACACACACATACGTAACGTACGTAAGGCGACATTTGCTTCAATTTTTTGATTTCGCAATATCCTAGAAAACTATTAGCTATATAAATAAAAACTATAAGCTATATCCATCAGGTGACCCGTCTGCTCGTTTGCCCCCTCGTTTAAAAAATAAAAAAAATAAACGAAAAGTTTCTGCAGTAGCAATAGGAATACACGCTACTGTAGTTCTGTTAGTTATTTATAGATTCACCGCAGCAAGTTCTGATCTCCTTCTGTGTGGAAATCCTTTTGCATAAATGATTATATCCACGATTTGGATCGGGTACAATGCAATGTTTTCAGAAATCAAATTGGATTCTGTAAAGTGTACAATCAAGTAGTTTTTATGTCCTTCGATTACTAGAAAGTGGCGAGACTGCAAACGAATCGATGAAGTATAATTTGTCAAATGAAATTCATAGGAATAAAAAACTACGTGTTTTTAATAGGCATAAGTTGCGTAATTTTGTGTTTTTTTTTATTATTTTCCTAGATAATGTTAGCTAAAACCGTACCTGATTCAGCAGATAGCGCTGGCCATATAGCGGGCAAACGCTGCTGGAGTTTGGGCACTTTTGAGCCGGGTAAGACGCGGAACGGTGGTTTTTAGTTTGTAGCTTAGGTGTTTTAGGTTTAAGTGTAGTTTACAGGTTTAGGTTGTTTATTTTTTTATTGTGTTGTTTTTTTCTGTACTTAATGCTGTAAATTTTAATTTTTTTTATAACTACACAATAGATTTTCAAATGGCCAATTAATGAAATCGAACTGAATAATAAATAATGCATTCTGTTAGTATGCCACAAAAAGGTTCTTTTATACTCGAGTCGAGAGAGAGAGAGAGAGAGAGAGAGAGAGATTTTTTTAAACATCGGACCGTGAAAACCGAAATTTACGCGGACGAAGTCGCTGGTAAGGGCTAGTAATTTATAATTATTTCTTAGTTTATTTTGTCCTAGTAAGACATACGATATTATAGATTTCGGAGGAGACTCTTGATATAATTGTATATTATATGTATGGTATAGACAAGTCTGTGTGTGCGAAAGGTTGCTACGAATACAAAATAGAATACAATTATTATTAAATCAGATTGGTGCTAAGCCGAGTTTAGACTTACAAGATAAATCGTGCAAGTTGCATTACATTGCGAGGCCGTAAAGCCAACGAGTTTGTAGTGGTCAATCGAGCGCTGCAATGTAATGCAACTTGCACGATTTTTCTTGCAAGTCTAAACTCGGCTTTAGGTGTAGTCGCGCCAATTCAATAATAGGTTCGTCGTTTTTAGGCCTAAAGCTATGAAAATAAAGTGACAAACATCTTAATACCGCGTCTACATAAGGTTATATTCCTATGCTTATTTTTTTTTGCTGTCTGGTAACATTTTCAACTCTCAACCTAGTTCGCCTAATTCTGGACTCGTGTATAGATGTCACTATTTCACCCACTCACTTAAACAAAAAAAAAAAAAAAAAAAAAATAGAATAACCTAACTAACAAAAAATTAGGAAACCTCTGACTTTGTCATTTCAAAGTTCAATATATCTCAAAAACGGGTAAACCAATTTTGATGAAACATGTCTAAGAACCATTGCAAGAAAACCTGCTTTCAAATAAAAAAAAACCGTATTGAAATCGGTCCACCCGTTTAAGAGCTACGGTGCCACAGACAGACAGACAGACACACATAGCGGTCAAACTTATAACACCCCTCTTTTTGCGTCGGGGGTTAAAAAAATATTAAGATTAAAACATGCTCAAGAAAATCGTGGCAAACAAAGATAGCACATATTATTATATACATAAACTTGTTAGAATCCACATCGCCAGACTTAAAAATATTTTGCAAACGGTCTTTGTTTACTCGGCCCGGGTTTATTACGGGCGAACTTTTAATTACTTTTCTTTACATTTTGAGAGGTTTTCATTTTCTTTTGCCCGTTGTTTCGTAAATATCTCGAACAGTACGGACGGGGATTGAAAAAGGCAGTTTCTATTATTATTTTTAATAATGCCTTTTTCCGAAAAAAGCAAGAAATGGTTGTTAAAAATGTTGTGTAAATAAATAGGACAAGAAATCGGCGATTGATTAATTATGTTTTATGTTTGATGAACATAATCCGTGTTATAAATTCTACTAATGAGGGTTTCCCTGATAGGCTAGAAGATGCTAGAATCGTTTCACAACTTTGACACTTGTGTCACGATTGGGATTGTTAAGAGAAGTTTCTTCGTTCCATTCTCCATACAAACGTAGTCCCGGTCTCATTTGAAAACTAGGCAACAGAAATAGATGAAATTTTGTTAGTATGGACAAGACGTAATTATCTATGCCTGTGGTTTTTAGACTTTCATATAAATTTGTAATATCAGAATTACAGGAGCTCAAAAGTCGACAAAGAAAAGATGTCAACTTTGCACGAGCATTACAGACTAATTAAGCATTTTTACAAAAATCAAATAAACCACAGGCATAGAAAATATAATGAATATCTTGATTGTAAAATATCATTGATTTCTGTGCTATACTTCTCGTATAAAATGAGGACAACGAAACCCAAAATTCAACCGCCCAAATCTTAAAAAGCCTACAGCTATCTTGATATTAATTACGAACGACATTGCGGGAGGCATGGGGGGACGGCTGCGAGCGCTTATGTCACGAGCGATAAAGACAGCAATATCCCAAACGAATACCTAACGCGGCCGCGTGGCCGGCATGGAAACTTCTCTTAACTGACTAACGAAATTAACCAATCCCAAGCAAGAATGTAACGCCAAACTGACTTGACGATACTATCATTATCAGATCATCACTGTCATTATCTCATCTCGGCCTATTATATAGGATGGAACTTTTTGTCACTACTTGGAAGGAATGTTAAAGCTGGAAATAGGAAATTTGACAAAGTCAAAAATCAAAGTCAAAATATCTTTATTCAATTTAGGCTATAACAAGCACTTATGAATGTCAAAAAAAATCTACCACCGGTTCGGAAAAACCTCTGCTGAGAAGAATCCGGCAAGAAACTCAACGAGGTATATATATATATTTTTTTAAAATAGATTTACAATATTATTAAAAGACAGAAAAGAATCATAACATTTCATTACATTTCGTTGTCTACTCGTGACCACGGCCACTGTATTGTGGTCGAAACCTCGAGGTAAATATTGTATATTAGCGTAATAGGCCCCGTTTGTGGTATTTTGACTGAGTGGAAATCACGAAAGTTTAAAACGTTATATCATTTAATTTTTTTTGATAACATAATTGCATTCAGTTTTATAAATAACTAGCTGTTGCCCGCGGCTTCGCTCGCGTTAAATTTGGGGTAACACATCATTTACTTTCTATGATCTTTATTTTCGTATCATAATTGATTTTTCGGAGGATTATATTTGCAAATTTTTGAATTTAAAAATCAACCTAGATGATCATAATTCGTTAAACTTTGAACCCCTGTTTCACAACTTTAGCTCAGGGGTGTAATTTTAGTAAAACCACGTGCTTCTTTTGCCCGCGACTTCGTACCTACGCGGCATAGGATTGTTCCCGCAGGATAAAGTGAATTCAAGAGATAACCACACTGTCCGCGATTGAATTGAAACAGACTTCTATTATTTCGGGTATCGATTTTTAAAAAGCTTTTACTAATAGTTTTTTTTAAATCCGCTCAGTTTTTCCAGAGATTCCCCAAACAACCAAGAAGCAGACAAAGTTAAATATTTCCTTTTCCCATGGGAATTTCGAAAAATCCTTACTTAGTGCACTCCTATGATACTTTATCTACATGTGTGCCAAACTCAGGTCTGTCAGCCTGTCCTGTCACAGTATACTGTTTTACAGGTATGGATAAATTTTGTTACGTAATGAGTTGATTGGTTTGGCGTAGGTACTTAATGTGTCCTCCTAACCGTTAAGGAGTTATACCTTCCATCATCAGCTCACCTGAATAACCAGAAAGAATACAACTAAAGGTCTTCCTATACGTGTATATGATGTTTAAAGAAACTTCCTCTGGCTCTAACTCTTAACCGTTAAGGAGTTTAACCTTCCATCATCAGCTCACCAACATGAGATGATGTCTGTCAGACGCAAATACTTAAATAATTCGAGATAATTATATTAAAACCGTAATGCGTGCCTACAAAATTTGAGGGTTGCCCTCGATTTCCCTGAAATTCCGTCATCAGATTCTGATTTGGTGACAATGGGACTATCTCAGGAGTAGATATGATTTCGAATAAAAAATTACTTAAAAAATCGGTCCACAATTGAGCGAGAAATCGGTGAACAAACATAAATAAATATATATAAAGGGATGCATAACCTCCTCATTTTTTTGAAGTCGGTTAAAGAGCTTTTTGCAGCGTACGTGCAGTATAAACTTTTGAATTTTGAAATTTTAGCTTTCTACATCCAGTAAAACGCAAAATCCTGTTTTTTCCCGTTCCCATAAGAATTTCGGGAAATGCTCTGTTAATGCTCCCCTACACTCCCCAAGGAACACACTTTCCAATTTCGGCAAATTATCTCTTAATGGTTCCACAATAATACTAATGCTGTTTAATGTAAAATTGCAATAATACTAACGATAAATCCTGTTTTTCCCGTTAACGTCAAAATTTCGGGAAATCCTTTTGTAGTGCTGCCCTACACTCCTCCCCAAGGAACCTAAATGCCAAATTAATTTGAGTTTTCTACGATCAGTAAAACGAAAAATCCCGTATTTTCCCGTTCCCGTTGGAATTTCGGAAAATCCTCTCTTAACGCTCTTCTACAATCCCCAAGCAACCTACATGCCGAATTTCAGCTTTCTAGGACCATTAAAATGAAAGATCCTGTTTTTTCCCCTTTCCCGTGGGAATTTCGGAAAATTATTTCTTAATGGTTTTCTTCACTTCTCAAGCAACTTACATGCCAAATTGCAGCCTTCTGCGACCAGTAAAACGAAAAATCCCATTTTTCCCGTTCCCGTCAGAACTTCGGGAAATCCTTTTGTAGTGTTCCCCTATACTCCTCAAGGAACCTATATGCAAAATATCAGTTTTCTAGGACCAGTAAAATGAAAAATCGATCCCGTTAAACTGAATATAAATCCCGCTTTTTCCTTATCCCGTGGGAATTTCCCAAATTCTTTAAGACCGTTTTTTTACTATTATAATCACCTACTTCTATGCCAAATTTGAAGAGTCTAGTAATTATAGTTCATAGAATTCAGTTAAACTGAATATATAAATCTCGTTTTTTCCTTATCCCTTGGGAATTTCCAAAAATCCTGAGATCGATGTTTTAATTTATGTAATACCTACTTGTGAATCAAATTTGAAGTCTAGTTATTACAGTTACTGAGATAGGGTCACTCGGAATCGAATATATAAATCCCGTTTTTTCCCGTTACCGTTAGAATTTCCAAAAATCCTTCCTTAGTGGATGTCTACATTGTATAAGGTATCTATGTGCAAAATTTCAAGTCTCTAGGTCCAGTGGTTTGGGCTGTGCGTTGAAATATGAACGATTGATTTTCGATTGACTTTGTCACCACATTACCCCTTTTCAGGGGTTGAATTCTCAGAAAACCTGAAACACGTGTTAACTTATTTGTTGTTTAGAATACTCCTGTGAAGTTTCGAATAAAATAGTCTTACTAATCTTGTTTCCCCATACTAACTTTGGACCCCCATTTCACCCCCTTAGAGGGTGAATTTTGAAAAATCCTTTCTTAGTGCACCCCTAGACCTTAAAAGGAACCTACGAGCTAAATTTGAAATCCTTAGAACCAGCGGTTTGGGCTGTGCGTTGATACATCAGTCAATCACTTTTGCCTTTTATATATATAGATAGATGAAGAATGCTTTGGTGGTGCCGGCCTGAGTTTCTACCATGTGTGTACAGGCGCCAGTACTCTCTATCTGATACGACCCTATTTCTACGCCGCTAGGACGTGTCAGATAATTTTACAGTCCCTGCTGTGGCACGTATTAATGCAGGTCTGTACTACAAAATGCTGGCTGTACCCCTAAACTTTAGTTGTACCGTTAACATAAAACCAAACCACTAAACGAAATGAATTTAACGCTAATTTAACACTTTCCGTCAATAAAATGGCGGAAGTGAATTAAAAACACGTAAACAGCGACGTGCGGCGACTGTCAAATGAGACGGAGAACTGCTAAGTGACTAGAGCGGGAAACTGGTGGGTTCTGTACTGAGTAGATACTATATCGAAAGTACAAACTGAAACCCCCGATGACCGTGAAAGTAACAAAATTTGGAGTTGAAATAAAAAATACAAAAAGACTCCAAAAACCAATCTTAATTTGAGTAGACACTAGTATCAAATTATATACAGCATTTATATAACATTTAGCTTGCCCTGCTTATAAAAAATGCAATTCCGTTTTTACTTATTTCGCGACGGCCTTATTAACTTGAAACTTGATATATTAAATAGAACTGATGAGAAGGCAAAAGATTAATTAAAATTTCACCATAAAAAAACTTTTTTTTGACGAAATAAATACCAAATATTCAGGTATGCTGTCCTTTCAAACAGTGAAAAAAAAAATAAACTTCTAAATCAATCTAAAGTAAAATGACCATCTAAAATGAAATCCTCGGTAAATCACTAAATTTTTTTTTAACCAAAATGTCCGTAAAAATTGACATTACACTTCACATATCAGAAGGGGAACTGCATAGTTTATGGTCAGCGAAAAATTTAAAAGTTAAAAAAGATTCCAGGCTCGCTAGCTCGACAATAATGTCGCATACAAATTCTATTATTGTCGAGTCGCAAACTTTAAAAAGTTAAAAGGGCCATGGAAATGTTAGGAATGGTAGGACCTTGTGCAGGGTCCGCCCGGATTGCTACCACCATCTTGCTCGCCAATCCTGCCGTGAAGCAGCAGTGCTTGCACTGTTGTGTTTCGGCGTGGAGAGTAAGACAGCCGGTGAAATTACTGGCACTTGAGGTAATCCCGTCTTAGGCCTCTAGGTTGGCAACGCATCCGCAATACTCCTGGTGTTGCAGATTTTTATGGGCGGTGGTGATCTCTAACCATCAGGAGACCCACTTTCTCGTTTGCCATCCAGTCGAATAAAAAAAAATAAAAAAATGTTGGCACAAGTCGTGCAGCCAACTCAACTCAACAACTCAAACTTTTTTTTTCGGTCTGAAACAGGTTGTGGTATTTTCGGTGGAAAAATATACCTGCAGTCTTTTTTAAATAAAAAAAGGCGGGAAAGAATAAAACTTTCATTGGAATTAAATTAAATGTCATAATATATTTTGAGGAAAAGTTTACTCTAATTAATTTTTTCCTTCACCATTTTTGAGAAAAGCTTTATATTAGTCTCGGCTGGAATAGCAATTGCTGGCTTCGTAGGTATTAGTTAAATGGGCTCGCAAGCTTATCCATTTAATACCATACTCAGCCAGCAATTGCCTACTTCCATGCCACGACAATAATCTACTATTTTTTTTTTGACCTTCATTATTATTTCATTCCCCATTATCACGCAGCGATCGTAGACAAATGCAAGCCTATTCCAAAAAAACCACGGTACCCTGAAACCCTCCCCATGTATAAACACTTAAAACTTCCCCAAACGGGCCGTATACGGCTAAGTGCCCCGGAACGGTTCCCGCCCCGCCGTGCACTACAAACAAATAAGTCATTAAAGCGAATTGCGCTTTTATTTTTTACGTTTCACCTTTACTGGTCATTCTGCATAACGTTACGGAGTTACTTTCTGATACTTTATACCTTTGTTGCATGATTTGTTCTATTGTTAAGAATTGGTGAAAAATAAATTAAATTTGTTTGGTTTTGTTTACAACGGCAAAAGAATTTCTATAAAATAACTTGTGTTCATCTAACTGTCGCAATTAATAATAAAATAATTATAAAAATATCACACAAACTTAAGTATATGACTGAAATCCATTATATTTATTTTAAAAGCTCAGTTTAAAGTGTCCCTTTTTCCGCCATTCGCCCTTGTCGAGAACAAGTTAATTAACAAAGTTAATACTTAAAAAAGAATTATCTTGAACTGTTGAAAATCACAAGTTGTTTTTTTTTATTTCTTTAAATATCTTTTTAATAAGGGCCAGTAGTTATAGGAAGTGCCACGAGAGTTGAAGTGAATGATTACACACACAGCTATAAAAGCAACTGATTCCACAAAAGGAGAATCAATAAAATGAATGAGTAAATGTTTATATCCTGCTGTCTTTACCAAGACATGATATAGTTGTGTGTGTGTAATCATTCACTTTAACTCTCGTGGCACTACCTATACAGATGGATTGTATTGCAACAGCAACGTAACTGAAGCAGACGGACTGTATGAAAAGGCGATGTAATAAAATATTTCTCTTATTTGTGAAAAAAATCATTTAGGTATTATGATTATTATCTAATACCTTTAAACGAGCAACTTTTTGTATATATATAAATATATTATATAATCAAAATCTCGGGAACGGCTCTAACGATTTAGATGAAATTTGGTATGTGGGGGTTTCCGGGACCGACAAATCGATCTAGCTTGGTCTTATCTCTGGGAAAACGATTATTATCGAGTTTTAGCCCGAGCACGGTCGCCCAAGTACTTTTTATTAAATAAGAGACAAGAGTGGTCACTTAGATACTAGAAGACAAATCAAACTCCAATGATAAGCTATAGATAACCGCCGTGATAGTGATTTGAGCTTCCAAATATCAAATGTTCTAAAATGTATTGATACTCAAACCTATACACTCAAAGTCCCGCGGCACGCCCCTCAATCCGACGTGTAATTAATTAACTCGTTGTCACGTCACGTGTATCATATCAGTTACAATTACGCTGAATAATAATGAGTCAGTATCGCGTTCCGATTGTTATTGGAGCAACTCCTCACCCTATACTACGAAGTACAAAATCTGAACTTCGTATCTTACCGTCCCGCTGATTTAATACGAAAGTGAGAGGGACGGTACGATACGAACTTTGAATTGTCGAATTTTGTAGTGTAGCCCCCAGCTTTGCTAGCCATGGGGCTGGGGAAGCAGCGTCAGAGCCGTCAGATAAAGCTTAAGATACGACAAGCGTCAATAACCCTAAGTAGCGCCACTTTTCACTCGTATTGCTGGTTGCCTGTGATTGAAAGAGATGTGACGATGCCACGGCTGTGCCATTTATAAGATAATCAGAAAACTGATAGATTAAAAAAAATACTGTAAACGTACAATATAAATAAGGCTTGAATCCCAGCCGCGACTATAGCTAGCAATTTCTCTATTCATTGCACGAAAAGAACATCGCAAGGCGATTCAATGACAACTCGCGCATTGTCATAAAAGGGGTGTTTCTGTCATTCTAACCCAACAATGTGCTAAAGTAGTGAAGCTGATGATGATTACTACTACGCGTGTATCATTTGTTTTTAAATATAAGCATTACGCTTAGGTAACGAACTCTAAGATTTTTTTAACACGAAAAAGATTTGTGTAGCTTTAGGCGTCGCTTCGATCAATCGTGGCGATCGGTTGCTTCGAAAGGGTGATCACTCCAAATGGGCCAGTAGGGAGAAGTCAGAAACTATGAGAGATAGCGAAGTTTTTAGGAGCCATGGCGTCGATTTTAAATTTAATAAATATGGCATTAATGGCGAATCAAACCCGGTCAAAATCTCTGTATTTTTTTTTATAAATTCTACACTCTCCTTTCTAACACCACCTCGCGGTAATGTATAAGTACATTACTTACGCAATAACAATTAGAGCAGTTGTTTACATTTCATTACATTGTGATTAAGATCCGATATCAGTCGCGGATATCCGGCACCTCCATCCATTATTCAAATTGCTCGCGGAAATGACTTTAATTTCGTTTAGGTTAATTAGAAATTGATATGCCTGTGCTGCCGATGTGTGGGTCTGATTGGTATACATGTCGAATGTCGTTTCCATGGCAACATATTCGTAATATTGCTTGATTTAGGAATTCTGTAACTGTGTTCTGTCTCTGTTATTCTGTATTCTGTTCGGAAATTCGTCGAAGAAATAAAGTCACCGACATACCTGGAAAAATATGCAAGCTGAAGGCCACATCGCTCGAAGAACAGATAACCGTTGGGGAAGAAAAGTCCTCGAGTGGCGACCACGAACCGTAAGACGAAGCGTTGGCAGGCCTCCCAGGTGGACTGACGACATCGTAAGAGTCGCTGGAGACCGATGGATGCAAGTGGCGAGTTGTCGTTCATTGTGGCGTTCTAAGGGGGAGGCCTTTATTCAGCAGTGGACGTCTTCTGGCTGATGATGATGATGATGATGTTCTGATTAGTGAAGTAGATTAGCGGAGTAATGGTGGTAGCTTAAGGATGTATCTTATACCAATTATAATACCTAAAGCAGTGTTTGATGATTAACAGTTTGAATTACACTATACTTGGTTCGGATAGGTATTTAACTAAATGTAAACAATTATAGACTTGAATGTCTGCTATTGACGCCAAACTCTAAGCAGTATTTTTCATTAAAATATATTTTTTCTTGTCATCAGTTCCACCAAATATTCTGGATGAGGAAAGCACCCAATCCGCTGTAGCAGTACGGGAGAACCAGAACATAAGCCTCGTCTGCAAAGCGGACGGCTTCCCCGCGCCCAAGATCATGTGGCGACGAGAGGATGGCCAGCCTATATCAGTAGACAAGAGGAAGAAAGGTGAGCAGCTATTATTCAAATATCTATTATTCCAACAGAGCATGCATTTCAGGTGGTAGGACCTTGTGCAAGGTCCGCCTGGATTGCTACCAGCATCTTGCTCGCTAATCCTGCCGTGAAGCAGCAGTGCTTGCACTGTTGTATTTCGGCGTGGAGAGTAAGACAGCCGGTGAAATTACTGACACTTGAGGTATCCCATCTTAGGCCTCTAAGTTGGCAACACATCTGCAATCCCCCTGGTGTTGCGGTGTTTATAGGCGGTGGTGATCTCTTACCATCAAGAAACCACTTGATCGTTTGCCATCCAGTCGAATAAAAAAAAATGCAACATCATACGTCTCTATTTCCAGGGCCGGTAAGACGGGTAAGACGTGTCAGATATTTTTGCACGCTCCTTTGTAGCAGATTTTAATGCAGGTTACTGTACTTTTGTACCTCACTATTCTTTGTCCACTTTACCGGTGCAAAAAGAAAGCCCGTAAATCGTGGTGGCCTACTGGTTTGACGTATTGCCTCTCAAGCAGAGGGTCGTGGTTTCGAGTCCGGGCTCGCACCTCTAAGTTTTTCGAAAATTATGTACGAAATTGACCACGATCTTTACCTGCACACGCCGGCGAAGAAATTTAATGGTGTGTTAAGTTCCCAACCCGCACTGGGCCTGCGTGGGAACTACCGCCCAAGTCGTCACGTTCAGATAAAATGCCACATTATTATGCTGACTTTTCGGTATGAGTACGTGCACTGCAAAATTGTAAAGCGCTCACATTGTTGACGAAATTGACGTATTAAATGTAGGCACCACTACACTGACAGTTTGGATTGATAAATGTGTTACTACAACAACTGATAAATGAAAAATGTGTTTTAATTAGAACTCAGTGCTCGTTAAAACTTATCCATAAAAAAATACATTATTTTGTAAGAATTGAAATACTTTTTATTTTCCAGTTAAATTTTTCGGATGATCATTTACAAATATAAAATGAAATGTTCAGGTGGCGGGGTGCAAAGGGTTAATAAATGAGGATCGATGGAATCACAATCTACTAATTGATCATTAGATAATTTTCCTGACACATAATTTACGGTCCGGGAGTTTTCCAAATAAAACATCAAATTGAAATGTTTAGACAACTTTTAATCAATATATAATCAAAACATTCTAACCCCTCTCAAACACACAAACAGAACGAAATTGGAAACAGCTTTTGAAACTCAAATCCAACAATATCTTCTCCAATTAAAGTCATCCGAATCGTATTAAAACAAACAAAAGATTAACACGTAAATCGACAGCATCCAGAAGCAAACGGTCTCACCGAACGCGTAATTAAAATATTTTGGCTGAGTGTCCTTTCCAAATAATCATCGCAGATGGGGATGACAGGGGCGAGGGAGGGTCACACACAATTAGGGACGAGAGCCTCTCGACACCACACGTTAATTTCCCGCGGTACAAGGAAATCACTCTTAAATTTAAACTCGTTTCCTGCCTTTGTGCTTTCTGCTTTCCCTCCACTCGTCTAGTAATTATCTTAACCAGTTTTTTTCTTGTGATGTTTAAACGGATTAGGGTAAAGGTGTGGGTATCCGTCATGAACAGATTTGCGTTAATGAAATTGAACGAGGGTGTCGTTTGGAAAAGGTACTTTATTGACTTTAAAAAGGGTATCTTTGGAACGTGGAGGATATTTTTAGCTTATGAATATATCTACTCAACGACTATACCTTCACTTCCCCGGTTTTTTGTGTTTAATTACAGTAATGCTTAAAATTTCTTGTTCAGTATTCCGTGTCATTACTTTTTTACCAATCAGCTGCATGGTCGTATGTTCAAGGAAACTGAATCGCGTTCCAGGGTGGAACCCTTTGCTTGTGCTATTAACACCTGTACAAGCTTTACTTAGTTTGGGGCTAGAGCAATTGGTGCAATTAGCCCCAAGATATAACTATATTTTTTTTATTGATTTCATTGACTTTCCCTACATCTGGTAAAGATTTGACGGCATAAAATATTATGAAAAGATCCCACTGTTGTTCGAGATTCAGTTTCTTTGACTGTACATATTGCTTCTCAAATTACTCATAAGAGCGGTTATGATTACCATTATCAATATTTGTGGGCGATTGGTTGGGACTCCTTCTTGGAAGCCTCTTTGTTGATATTCTTTATATATATATATTTTAATTCTGTATTTAAATCCGGTGCAATCCGTGTGATAGAGCTCATAAAGTTAGTTGCTCTGTCAGATTGGTGGTCCCGACATCGTTTCTTTCTTTCTGTTCTTTCCATTTCCTTATTACAGTTTAAAACCATTGCAATGCTGTGTCCTTCATTTAGATTGTCAATAATTTTGACTCCCATTGTTACTGTATTTTTATCTGAAGAACATTCTAGTCTTCAAATACAAGCTATCCTTCCAATATGATCGTAGTGACTGGGCCACCCTCGTTTGCTATTCCGCACGCCTGCGCTCTTTCTGTTATGTTAAACAGGCCGATACGCTCCCTGAATTAGTTGCAAAACGATCGCTTGTTCACACACGGGACAACATTGTATGCCCAAGTGCCATGAATTTTATTCATCGTCGGTAGGTAGGATCGGTGGGATTCTATTGCATTTACAGATTACAAATTTGTTGTTCTTGTTTGTCTATATTATAATTTTCTTTTTTCTCTTTCTCCGTCTTTCGACTGGGGCAAAGGAACTGGCTAATGCATACGTATGTATTAAAACGTGTGGGCTCCACAGAAAACCTGCGTTGCTATATTACGTGTGGCAACACAATGCTGAGTGGAAGACTTTTTGGTGTCCTGTCGTGTCACCATGTAATTTAGTTTTTATTGTTAGTTTTAGTGTTTTAGTCTTATTACTGGTGGTAGTATTGATGGAACCAAATAAATTTTTCTTTCTATCTTTCATTTATTCTAATTTCCAATGAATAAGCATCGACTACGCTGTTTGTCGTTTGAGGATCATACCACGAGGGCTGTATACAGAATGAGGCCTTAACAGGAGCAAATAATTTAAACATAGATTATACTCGCCAAACTGAACTATTTTTTTTTTTGATATTTATAGCATGACGGATTTATGTATGTACTCGTATGTGGGTATGTACGTAGACTTTTTATTGTTCAAAAGAAAAGAAACAAAATACAATTGACAAGCTTTGAGATACTTGAGATATAATTTGTATGAAAAAGGGAAAACCTAAAGACTCCACTGTTTATAAAAGTTGTAGAACTAATGTCGTTTGGGTCGACGATTATCTGCGATCTATGTTTTAATTATTTGCTTCTGTTAAAGGCTCCTCCTAAAATATCCTGCTATTTTGTATAAATATATTAAGTTATTCATTTTTAAATTTTACATTTTTGGCCTAAGAAAGCTTGTTTTACTAAGGAAACGCTTGTTAAGGAATCGTTAGCAAAATATGTACTTCAGCCAAAGTTTCCTTAAACTTACTTCATAAATAAACAAAGGATAAAACCTAAATTGCCGGGAGCCATACACTGGCCTCGTAGCGGCTTAATTTTGCCAATAAACTTTGGTAACTTCACATTTGAGAACAAAAGGAACATAGGACATTAGCGCGGTGCAGTGGCATCAAAAGGGTGCGTCTAATTGCTTAATATATTCAAGCGTCGAGCGTTCGGCTGCGCACAGGATTAGGACCACTGCGGAGATGACTTTGGTTTTAAAATTGATGATAGTCTATGCACTTGTCTCAACGACTACCACTTACGACTTATAACTATATACTTATGATTACCACGTCATGTCTTTCTCGGTGCAGTGACTAATGCCAAAAGAAACGTCGGGAGACCTTTGCTCAGATTTAGGGACTGCGCTAACCGAGATATGGCCGCCTTCAAAGTTAACCACTTTGACTGGGAAAAGTTGGCGGAGAAACGCACAGATTGGCGCGGACGTGTATTGGAGGGTCGCAAGTATTGCGATGAAGCCTGGCTCAAGGCACTTGCTAACAAGAGACAGAAACGACACCAAGGCGGTTCTGCACCAACATCCGCAGATTTCTCTTGTCTGGCCTGTGGGCGAACTAGTGTTGCAAAAAACTGTTTTTTTTTCTATAGTGAAAAACGTTTTTTTTTGGAGCATGTTTTTTTTTTCAAGAGTACAGAATTTAAATTTCAGTTTCAGTTTCCGTAAAAGATTAATACTTAACAGAGATATATATATACAATTATACTAGAGTTTATTTATTTATTTATAAATCTACCATACTGTTTGGCAACACTAAAACTGCGCACGGGAAATCCCCGTTCGGTATGTTTGTTTGAACGTAGTTGGCTACTGACATTGACACAGAGGAAGATTAAATTTTTGTTTAATTGATTCATGAGTACTTAGTTCGATTTGTTATTTTAGTAAAATGTATGAAATTAGAAAACATACCTCAATAAAACAATTAATTTCCTATTGATTTTACCCAGGCTTAACGATTTTATTGTTGAATCCTAGACCAACACTAGTCAAATCAAACCATTGTCATCTCCAGCCTCTACGTTACCACGTGCATACATTTAACAATTATAAATACAAGCAAACTCATTTAGGTATTAGGATTTAGCAACACGTGCTGGATCCGGGCACGTGTCCACTTGCTAATGGGTTGTGCTATTTGTGTTCGTAATTTGGAGTAAAAATCTAATGAAAATTGAAATATTACTCTTGCTAAGGGCCTATGTACACGGCGTATTTTTTACGTTAAGGCGATCCGCAATTGCTTACCTTAACGCGCTTCTGGCAAGACTTAGACATTTTATTTCTTCATTAGTAGAATATTCGATCAACGAAATTCTCAACGAAAGTCTTCGTCTATTCAAAATTTAAAGTAAACGAAAGACAGATGTCGAAAATCGTGACTCAGCTAATAATAAAATATTTTTCATGGCTTGAAATTCTTCTGAAGTAAAGTTTTAGCGATATTTTTAATTCGCGAGAAAAACCCGACATCGCAGTACTCTTTATAACTCGATTTCCGCTGGTGGTTGGTTGTTTCAGAGGTTGGTTGTCACAGTGGTTGTTAATAAACACATCATCGACTCATTCGTTACGTCGAGGGAGGCTGTATGAAATATTTTGACGCCAGTGGATCAACTCAATCAAACCATCAGTCCATTGCTGGACATCGGCCTCTCCAATTGCACGCCACTGAGCACGACCCTCGGCCACTCTCATCCAGTTACTGCCAGCTACCTTGCGACGATCATCGCTTTACCTAGTCTGAGGGCATCCCACGCCACGCTTGCCGATTTGCGGTCTCCACTCAAGAACTCGTTTACCCTAGCGGTTATCGGTTCTTCGGCTGATATGGCCGGCCCACTGCCCGTTTAGTTTGCTTATCCGGTGAGCTATGTCGATGATTTTAGTTCTCTGTCGTATCTCCTCTTTCCGAATTCGATCCTTGCGAGAAACTCCGAGCATAGCCCTTTTCATAGCTCGCTGAGTGGCTTTAAATTTGTGGACCAGCCCAACCGTGAGCGTCCACGTCTCGGCGCCATATGTCATGACAGGTAGGACGCACTCGTTCGTTTAGTTGATTATTATAACAGATGCATATATCTTTAAGTAGGTAGCAAGCAACAGTCTTAACAGATTGATCGCGGTTATCGGTTGAGGATCAGTGGTGAACCGTCTTGTAGACATTTTTGGAAAAACAATGTTATGGACGACCTTAAGAGGATCGCTGGCAGCGGACGGATGCGAGGGGCTAAATACAGAGTGTTGTGGTGCGCCATGGAAGAGGCTTATGTCCAGCAGTAGTGCTCTAGGCTGTATGATTTCTCCTTGCCTTCCACACTGCAGTCGCAGTAAGATAAGATAATTTATTGAATCATTTGCAGTACATGATAACAAAATACAATAATTTACCAATATTCTATTCTATTATTATATAATTTTTATTTATTTTATTTGCTAAAGTACTTAGTTGTAGTTGACGATAGAGAAAACCGCTGTCCAATCTTGTTTCAGTCGTCATGTGTATGTGGCACATTTTTATGAGGTTTTTTTAGCAAATTACAGCTCAATAGATTTCAAATGGCCGATTTGTGCAACAAACTTTCATAAACAGCAATTGGTAATCATCAAACCAACCACGTATTTTCTCGGCACAAAAAGACATGGAAAGAAACTATTAAAGCCCGTTAGCTGGCGCATACGGCGCCTAACTTTGCCGATGCATCAGGCTAACCGACTGTGCCGGATAGTTCGCTCACATTAAAGCACCAATTGAAAGAAAATAGGATGCAATTTCGCTGCCTCTGCCTCTCGTCTGGAAGAACCCAAGTGTACTGATGGATCGGGCTGTGAAACTTTAGGATTTCATCCGACTGCCTCAAGGAGGGTAATGTTTTTGATTTCATGACAATGAATTCAACTACCCACGCTTATTTAATTTTAAGTGATTTTAAAAAAGGAAAATATCTATTTTTGGTAATTTTTAGGATTGAAAACTGAACATTTATTGGATCACTTCGCTGTTCTGTCAAGACCTATTTCTTAGGAACGCATGGTGATATCAAGTTGAAATCAATGTCAGATACTCTAGCTTTCTACCCCTAATGCAGCAAAAATATGAAGTTTTAAGTCAGTGAAATCAAAGGATACACTTATTAAATTGTTCCATAAAAATGCCTTGGAATCAAACCCTAAAATTTCAGTTGTTTAAATGTCAAGTTTTTAGAAACTTCCAATCCGATCCGATGTTTATTGAAAACTTCACAAACACAATTAAACTGCTTCACAGGTGTGCATCAAATTTCCTTACTGTTAATCTTCCTTCACCAGAAATCTCAAGCGCATGATAAATTTAAAATATAATTTCCTATTTGAATTGCGAAAAAATCATAAATGTAAGCTCGGGTTTGAACTCATGGCCCTCTAGGCTACTAGGCTGCTACGGTTTTTTGTTTCTGCTTCAGACACCGGATATTATCTTGAATTATTTTACGACTAGTCTCGACTGGTTTAGCAATCTTTCTAGAAACCTATGCATTTGTTATTTATCTTTTCAAATGCTAATTCATTTAAGATTTTGTACTCAACAAAGAAATTAGGGAGTCAATATTGCTTTAAGAGAAAACTGACACTACCTTTTTTGTAGGAATAGATTTGAATAGTTGAGAATTTTGAATAGAAATTGGGAAACCACAACTTTCACAGCCTGTCTGGGCAATATGATTATTATATGGACTTAAAATGTTTACCTTCATTTAGAAATGCCATTCATAGCTCCACCGCATTCGGATAACTTCGAAACTGGTTTCGTAAAATATTGAGTTTGTGATTCAGCAGACAATTTAGGAACAGAACAGTTTGTATACTAATGTAGTCACTTGCGAAAAAAGCCACTTTAGGTTTCAAACCTATTACATTACAATTTCTCGCTAGAGGACAACCATAATATGTATATCGCACCTTTAGAATTAAAGTGACCTATCTCAAAAACGCAAGTTTTCGGTAAACGTTAAATAAAGAATGATAATGGCCGTGCAATTTAAATAAAAGGCATATAATTAAGCTGTTTTAAGTGATTTTAGAATAAAAAATATTTTACGTTATACTTTAGTTATTTTCCTATGTGGCTTAAGAAAAAAAAATAACAAAAAACCTTGATGTATATTTTTATTTTTATTTTTAAAAAATAGTTCCTAATTGGGTCTTTGTTTGACTAAAAACATGTATTTTTAAAAAGACTTATTCTTATTTAGGTCTCTCTTTTTCTGAATATTCATTCAAAGTTTTGTTTTACATCGTATTAGGTCACTTAAATAATAAAAGTAAGATTTTTTAGGGGACTTTTACAATGGGTACGTAAAGAAAACCATTAAAATGACAGTAAACATCTTTTAATAAACTACAAATACTTTGTCATTACAATTATAAAAAGACACTTTTTTAATATAACACCTCAAAAAGTATCAAAAATAAAGTAAGGTAGGTAAACTTAACATGGATTTTATATCCTTAATATTGCTTATTCAAAAATCACTGCTTAGGTACTTTTAAACTACAGTATAAGTAAAGAACTACAAAATTTTACAAACAATAACAGTTAACATAATTATGAAACTTTATGTCTTTATTAACGAGATCGCTCCACTCTTTCTTTGTAATCAACATAAACTGTGGAAAACATAATAATTAAAGTATATTGTTAAAAAAAGCGGCATAATAACCAGGAATTAAATTTTTATTAATTAAATCACGCAAGTCTTTCTTTTTATGTTGACTTAATTCTAGCCTTGGGAAAATGATTTTCTTAGCATAATATCTTGAGGACTAGGCATTTTCTTTCGTTTGTTTCTCATATTAATTTTAGAGAACTCAGTTTGTTCATACGAAGTTTTAAAGTAAAATTCAAACTGATCCTCCTTACAAAATTTCAGAACCTTGATGTTGTTCCATAAAATATTATTTTATGTTCATCTTCGTTGTAATTATAACCCCATTTTTCTTGCAGATCCTTCAAATCAATGAAAAAGTCGTATGTCAACTCCATCACATTAAAAGGTTTACCATTCTTACGCGAGTTTTTAATTAAGGTAACATACTGGTGGGGGGTGTAGATAGGTCCAGCCTTTTTATTTCTTTTAATTTCCTTCTCAATGAGGCTATGGACATTATCCCCTTCATTTTGGGTATGCCCTTTAATTAAATATTTATGTGTAATTGTGTGAATGTTTTCGAAACAAGTGACAGCATAAGAGTATAATGATGCGATGAACTTGTTTTTATTTTGGCCACAACAATTGTCGGAATAAAATGTGACATTGAGCTTTTTATTGGGATTTTGATCATTTAAACGTTGTAAGTAATTTAGTAAACATGAGCCAATTTCATTGGCTCCTCTATTTCCCTGTACTTCGTCCCAGAAATAGCAATAGACATTATCATATGCCCCAATTTCATTTTGATTATCTTTGTTATTGTTTTTACGTTTATCAGCGGTTTTGGATTTCTTCAACATTTCTACAATAGTAAAATCAAAGCAATTTAATTTAGATTTATAAAGAAAGAAGATGTTTCTCCAGTGGGACATTGCATTACAGCCTGCAAGTCGTAGACCGTACAAATATTGGTGTCATTTATATTTTCACGATCTAGGCGTTTTTCTTGGCGACAGAGGTCTTTTTCTTTAATATGATCTTCATATTTCTTTTTGATTTCTAGTTTTCGATCAGGGGCTGCCAGCTCGTAATCTAAACATAGATCACACTTATCCTTCTTTGGTTCAAAAAAGCCAATGTTAAATTCTTTGGTAAAAATATTATAGTACAACCAATAGTCACAAGTAGAGCATGAATACCGGTATTCGATAATACCGAAAAACCGGAATATCGGAGCAAAATCCCGATATTGGCAAAACCGGTATTGACATTGTATAATACCGGTATTTCGATAATTTCGATATTGATCTCTAAATACCAATTATTTTGTTTTTAAACAGAGTATTACAGTCTCAACACTCTCAAAAGTCACAAATTCATGAATACTTATTTAATTAATATTATTATTTACAATAAATTAAATTAGAATCTACTTTTTATAAAGATTACGAACGATGCCTATGAGAAAACCGCGTGTCATTCCGTGGCGTGTCTTATATCTGCACCTGGCCATAGTAAATGTGTGGGATTGATTGTACTAACACGCGTCAGGTAGCGTAGCATGGCGTCGCGTTTTAGTTTACACATTTTTTTTATTATTGCTTAGTTGCGTTATCTTCGTTATGGATCACCTGATTTTTTTAAAAGTAAATATAGTAATAAATAAGTTACATTAAAGAAATCTAAATGTTTTTTCTAGGGATAAAGAAATATTAAATTCGCAGGAATAAAATAATATACCTATGTTACACGTGAATCTCGTCTCATTTAGACAATAACAAACGTGTATCATCATACGGAGTATTTCGAAATTTGTATAAAAATACTTTACTTAGTGTTTGTTCATTGTAATTTGAAATAATTTTAGACATCTTTCAAATAATCTTAGGTACCTACTCGTACTTAAGATTGTCGGAACTGGAAAGGTTTTGGAAGTGGGAAACTCATTAATTTTACTTTAATAATACGAATATCGAAAAAATACCGAAATACCGGAATACCGGTATTTGAATTTTTGGTATCGAAAAAATACCGGTATTGCAAAAAACGTCCGATATTAGATGCTCTAGTCACAAGTAGGTTTTCCTTCTTCTTGTTGAGACTTATCAAAATCTTTCCATAGATTCATTACCGTCTTCTCACCACTGACAGTGAATCCTATACTAATAGAAAGCATAAAACAAACATATAAATTCAATTCCCAGAATAGAGTCTCATTATTTGAGAGCTTCTACTTCCAGTATATCAGATATACTCCCTGGAAGTAGAAGCTCTCAAATAATGAGACTCTATTCTGGGAATTGAATTTATATGTTGTTTTATGCTTTCTATTAGTATAGGATTTACCGGTTTCCTTGACGAAGACTTGCCTCTATTATCGCTTATGACAAAACCTTGTGGGTCAGTTTTTTTCTTTACCGTTCTAATTTGGCGATCACATATCCCTAGTGTGTTGATAAAAAAAGTCTTACAAACACGAATTTTGACATTATTCACTGTGAAATAGAATGCATTGTTTGGCAATCTAGGTTTATCAGCATTAGTGTATCTGTATTTTGGTTTTACCTCCACCATGCAAGATCTTATATAAGACCTTTGTATTTCAATATCACCTATAGACCAATATGTTTCAAACAATGTATTTCTATCGGTGTCGCTTATATTATCGACACATTTCAGTCTACATTTACAGGCATCTTTTACACAACGGGCAGGAACTTCTTTTTTAGTTGAAGATGAAACATAAGCTTTCCCAGAATTTCGTAATGCTTTTGCTATATTTTGTTTCCATTTAGATGGATCTCGAGTACGTTTTCTCGATCTTTTAGCAGTCTCCGGGGCAGAGTTAACAGTTGAGGAAGAACGCGATGAACTAGTGCTTGAGCTTGACAACTGGATAATCTCTCTAAAAGTTGCACTAGACCCGTTGACAGTATAAGTTGGGTCCAAGTCGCTTAAGTCTGCATCACTTTCATTAGAATTGATGGGTGACTGATGGTAAGTCTTTGAAGTTCCGCTAGAGACTTGGTTTGTTAACTTGGATGTCGAAGGTCCATCTATGGCAGAATGCTCATTTGAATTACTTTTACGACTGCTGGAACTGGACGAAGATGTTGACGATGATCTACTAGAAGAAGAGGAACTACTGGAACTACTAGTTGATGAGTATCGTGGTTTTGTAGATTGTTTTATTTCTGTTTCACCTGATATTAGAACCTCAGACATCGTTGCATCTTCATTTTGTGTAAAGTCCTGGATGTTATTTATCGTTTCGACCTATAACAATGTATTCATGAGGTTTAGTTGTCAATAGCTCATAGAATAATATTTTAAAACATTAAATAATCGTAACACAAAAATATGCCTTGTAAATAGCTTATAAACTCACCTCATTTGCATCTTGCATAAGAAAAGTCTTTGGATCAAAATATGGAACGGATCCATCAAGAGAATCTTCTATTATGGAAGGGCTTTGTGTAAATGACTTAACTTTTTCAGGAATATTCTGAAAATTTGTACAGTTGGGTATAAAAACTAGTTTAAAAGAAAAAAGTAGGAAACAACACGATGAAAGTTTAACGGTAAGCACTTTCTTATTAAGATGAAATTATTATATAGAATTACAAAATTGCATAATTGCTTACCTCCTTATCCAATTTTTTCTCAACAGAAAAAATCTGAAAATTAAATTTGTGATTAATTTTATACACGTCCTTTCAAAATACTAACTTAGCGAGTATAATCATTACTAGTTACTTATGCCTACCGTACTTATATGGCCGCCAGCAGATTTCTCATCAGTATTTGTTGGCGCTTCCATTAATGAATCATTGTTATTACTAATATCATTTTTCTGGAAACAAAAAAAAAACATGACTATTATACCATTCATGTAGGTAGGTCACTAATAAGAAGCAAAATAAAATGTCATCTTACCTGATTTTTACTATTTAAATTAAGTTTTTCTAAAATAAAATCTGATCTTCTCTTCATTGTTTTGTCCGAGTCTACCTAAACTCTGAAAAGAAGAATAGTAGTGGTTTATTTTGTACTTAAATCAAATTTACACGTACGTAGATAATCTAACACATTTATGAACATGAAAAAATAATCATTCACAGACAGACCCATGACTAAAATAGTCTGTGTTTTATGATCATAATTTATAACAAGAGAGACACAATCACAAATAAGTTTCATCTTAAATATTAGATTTATTGAGATATAGACCAAATGATGATTGAGTCTTTCAGATTGTAAAAATTTTCATTCGAAGAGTGACTTGATCACGAATCGGTCATATCGGAAGACACACTAATTAGTATAAAATTGACTCAACACGAAATAGGTCTTCACTTTATCAAAAATAGTGACGTCTACTTACCTTGATGTTTAGTACTGTACCGACGTATTCTGGTTTAGGTCTCCACCGTAACGAACGCGTAACCACCTGCCCATGACACTCGCTGCACATTACTACTTGCGTCTCGCTAAAACCGAACAGAAGCGTGGGGAGGGGACTGCGTAAAAGAGACCGAAGTATCAGTATGGCCTTTTCTACCTCCGATTAGGTCTGTATTTTAATAAGAGTCAATGAATATGGTCATTTAAAGTCCTTTTTCGACTAAAAGTCAAAATCACAAAATTTTGGATTAGGTCACTTTAATTCTAAAGGTGCGATATATACTTATTGTATATATATTTTATTCAGTGACACAAATAGTTTAACAATATACAGTTTGGTGCCTCTTTTTAAGTATCGAGATACCTGTGTCAAGAGACAAAGTAAGATTCAGTCCAATTCAGTCAGTGTTTCTGTATTCGTATCTATTTTATCAGCTAATAAACCATTCTTATTCTTAATCCTTAACTATTTGACTAATATTTGACTGTTTTACTGACATTTTGTAACATTAAAGTATAGTAAATAACCGGTACATGAGATATTGATATTCTAGGTTGATACGACTTTGATATTGTAGGTGTCCATGGGCAATGATAATCATTTTCAATCAGATCACTCATTAACTTGTCACCCTTTAAAACAAAATCCTTTAAATATGATTAAATAACTACTGTGGTCCTTAAAATTTCACTGCGCATTTTTCACACCTAGTTCCCATAGACCACCTAACGTTAGACTTCTTTAAGTATTACTTTTTTTGCAGTGACAGTGTACGAAGGCGACACGCTAAGCCTGCAACGCATCAGTCGCACCGAGATGGGGGCGTACTTATGCATCGCCACCAATGCAGTGCCGCCTTCCGTATCCAAGAGGATCATCGTTGACGTCGAATGTAAGTTATTTTTCACACCACTCCTTCAGAAATGTAACTTTTCCTCCCTGACGAGAGGGAGCAAAGTGCAACTTTTCTGTTCAAGGCTTTTCTAAGTGCTTTATTGCAAATGCAATTTTTTGAAGTTGATAATTGTAAAGCCACGCCATTTTCTATGTTGGTTGTTCTTTCATAATATTTAGAAATATTATTTGCAAGTTTCTTAATGCTCGGTGTGAAAAGCTGTATCAGCCACTCGGGAGCAAAATTATTTTCATCTTGCGCGTCAACACTTCCCTCATTACGCTCAGGATTCTACTTTAGAATCCCTCGCTACACTCAGGATTCTACTTTAGAATCCCTCGCTACACTCAGGATTCTATTGCAGAATCCTTCGCTACATTCTGGATTCATTATGTTATTTTTATAGCCCGAGGGTATTTTGTTCCATCGTTTTAGAGCAGCGACAAAGACGGCTTTCAAAAAATTCCAAATTTTTAGTATGTTTCATTGAATTGAATTTTACAGCGAATTTATATTTTAGTGTAATAGTGGATTTTTTACTAGATATGTAATAAATAAATGAGGTTCATAAATGGTATTTATTGCAGGTCTGTTATAATAAAATTGAGACTTGAAAAACTCATGTATGAATTGTAAATAAACACAGTCATTGATTTCGCTCTTACTTTAAGCAATTAAGTAGGACAAGATATAGGCGAGAATAAAATTACAGTTTATCTTGTTAACAAATGATTTATTGACGCATCGCTGCGAGATCTATATTCACGAGTTAACTGTAAATTAAAATATCAGATCAAAAAATCTGTTGCCGGAACTTTTGTGTTATTTATGTCAGTGTACCACTTGGCTAGAGCATGAATACCGGTATTCGATAATACCGAAAAACCGGAATATCGGAGCAAAATCCCGATATTGGCAAAACCGGTATTGACATTGTATAATACCGGTATTTCGATAATTTCGATATTGATCTCTAAATACCAATTATTTTGTTTTTAAACAGAGTATTACAGTCTCAACACTCTCAAAAGTCACAAATTCATGAATACTTATTTAATTAATATTATTATTTACAATAAATTAAATTAGAATCTACTTTTTATAAAGATTACGAACGATGCCTATGAGAAAACCGCGTGTCATTCCGTGGCGTGTCTTATATCTGCAGTATCTGCACCTGGCCATAGTAAATGTGTGGGATTGATTGTACTAACACGCGTCAGGTAGCGTAGCATGGCGTCGCGTTTTAGTTTACACATTTTTTTATTATTGCTTAGTTGCGTTATCTTCGTTATGGATCACCTGATTTTTTTAAAAGTAAATATAGTAATAAATAAGTTACATTAAAGAAATCTAAATGTTTTTTCTAGGGATAAAGAAATATTATATTCGCAGGAATAAATAATATACCTATGTTACACATAGCTCTCGTCTCATTTAGACAATAACAAACGTGTATCATCATACGGAGTATTTCGAAATTTGTATAAAAATACTTTACTTAGTGTTTGTTCATTGTAATTTGAAATAATTTTAGACATCTTTCAAATAATCTTAGGTACCTACTCGTACTTAAGATTGTCGGAACTGGAAAGGTTTTGGAAGTGGGAAACTCATTAATTTTACTTTAATAATACGAATATCGAAAAAATACCGAAATACCGGAATACCGGTATTTGAATTTTTGGTATCGAAAAATACCGGTATTGCAAAAAACGTCCGATATTAGATGCTCTACACTTGGCTGTATTATCAATTTAGGCACCTAATTAACATGGAATTATTTGGTAACATAATAAACTTAGGTGTCCATGGACGGTGGCGCCTAATTACTCGACATCAAGTCAACCGCATACCCGTCCGCTTCTTTTTTTTCTTTTATTTTTTAATATAAAAAAATATCAATGAAGAACCAAAACGCGAATATTTATTTAGGTAAATACAAATACAAAAAAGTATCAGCAAATAATCAAAATAATAATCAAAATAAAAGCCGCTAGAATTTGTGAGCCTTGGATCTTTTTAGCTTTCAGATCATATTTTAAATCCTTGTAACAAACTTAAAAATAAACATTTAATTGTTTCCTCCAGCAAGTAATATTTAATTTAATCTAGAAAACATACCTTAGTTAGTTGTTGTTTTTCTTAACAAAAACAACTTGCCCTCGACAACTTTTGCTCAAACTTTATTTTTTCTGTAAAGTTTCAGCGCAAACAAGTTTATTTTCAAGAACACAACAGAAAACTAGCGATGAAAATACTGCAAATAAAACATTTGGGATTAAATCTGATAACTAAGTGATTATTAACGCTCGAGAATTTGAATGGTCATTAAACTTAATAAAAAATGTTGTAAATCAGCCCCAAATGGGTATTTTATTTTCATTATTATTTCCATTTATTCATTATTTTACTGTGAGAACTGTCCCAGATGAACACAGGACCGTCTTGTAAACCAGAATTCTTCAGTCCCAATTAAATCACCCTCTGTAATTTTACTCCGACGTTAATTGAACAATGACCCAAATCTCCACTATAACAATTTCCAGTAAAAAAAGGAATTACTCAAAGAGCATTTTGAATTTCTAATTATAAAACGCAGCTGGCTAAATACGAGAAAGGAGCGATAATTGAAAGATAATATTTTTTCACGGCAGAGTGCCTCGAGATTGCGCTGTTACGTCCATGAAAAACAACGTCGTTTCGTGTGAATTCAATAAAGAAAATAGATTTTTGATTTCGACAGCTGGTTTCGGTTAGTTTAATGGTTAAAAAATAAGAGAGGTTTATAGTCCGTAAGTCGTATAAAGTTTAAAGTCCTAATTGATCGATTGAATACAAAATAAATATTTTTTAGTGTAAAAAATACTGTCCTGGAAAATCGTGAATAATTAAGATTGGTTTTTTGGAATCTTTTTGTATTTTTTATTTCAATTCCAAATTATTACTTTTACGGTCATCCCGTAAAACCTAAATTGAAAATACAAACTGAAATATAGATGCACACCACCAGTGTAGACCATCAGTGGTGTAGCGGTATAGCATGTGGTACGGAATACCGAGGACCTGGGTTCGATTCCCACTGATGGTCTTATTTTTCTGGTTTTTCTGTGCATCTATATTTCAGTTTGTATTTTCAATCGTGAATAATGATTATTTTACAACATTATAATTAGATTTAGAATTGTAAAAGTATATTTATGGGAATCCATAGCTTATTTAATATAATTTATGAAGTGTATTTCAAGTGAACAGGACTGTAATTAGACATTAGATCTGTAATTAATTAATATAGATTTTGTGATATAATATTTGTAATTCTGAAGTAATCTAAATTTTTAATCAATTTAGACTGCATACAGCTTGACAACGTGCGCCAAATAGACGTCGCACAAAGAGCCATGGAGCGAGCTATGCTGGAAATCACACTTCTTGACCACATCCCCAATTTGAAATTCGGAAACGGACTGGAGTTGTGGATGTGGGTAAGAGGGTAACACAATTGAAGTGGAGATTGGCGGGTCACTTGGCGAGACGCACTGACAACAGGTGGTTGAAAGCAATTACGGAGTGGTGGCCAAGACTGAGTCAAAGAACGGTGGGCAGACCACCGGCCCGTTGGTCAGATGAAATCTGGCAGTCGGCTGGTAAACTGTGGATGAGACTAGCACAGGACCGGGCAAAGTGGCGTGAAAATGAAGAGGCATTTACTCAGCAGTGGGTGGATGTGGGCTGATTTGATACAGCTTGGCTAAATTAGACAAAAAGATTGTAACACATTCAATAAATAAATTATTCTGATTCTGAAAATAAAATGATGACAATACGTGCGACTTAATTCGGACAAGTAATATCAATGACAGCATAACAAAATCTTGACCATAAAATGATATAAGACGCCATTGTACATAAACCCCCATCCACTTAGCATAAAATATGATGCACATTATTATGAAAGGCGCATTAAAATCCAAGTGAAAATCCAACCATAAAAACCTTCCAAGGTGATACGATAAAAACTGGAATAAAACTCCAAGTCGCAGTAAAAAGTGGAATTATAAGTCGAGATAATGAAGTCATCTACACAAGGACAATAAAGAAAGAACTTTATAAATATTTTAAAACGACGCGGAATATTAAAACACATCACGGCGGAGTAATATTCTTTGGAATTGCCACCATAAACTGTGAGCGTGAATTACGCCGGAGTGTGGGTTTTATTATCGGCCCGTGGCGGAAATTGAACGTTATATTATTATGCCAATTGGTTCCGTAGATAAGTCTATATGTTAGAAGTGAAACTAGAAAGATTAATGAACAAGTAACTCGAACAATTCTTCTCCCGGTTAAAGGCAAGTTGCCGCTATCGTGAGGTCCGTTTGTCAACTTTGAAATTTACGTCGTTTATGATTGGTTGACTAACTAAATGAGCCAACCGCAAGCAATACTTTAACTATGATTGTTTTTTTGGAGTCTTTTTGTATTTTTTATTTCAACTCCAAATTTGTTACTTTTACGGGTATCCCGTGAAACCATATCGAAATCATCATCATCATCATCATTTCGATATGGTTTCACGGGATACCCGTAAAAGTAACAAATTTGGAGTTGAAATAAAAAATACAAAAATACTCCAAAAAAAACAATCATAATTTGATTGCTTAGTAGCGGCATCTCTTGTCTGGGTGAGCGGTTGGTTCCGAAAGAGTGTGACGTCTCTCGATGAGAGCGGAACATAGATGTCGCTAGTGCTGCTGCATAAGTAGCGTAGTAGACATAAGCAACATAAGATATGTATGCATAGGAAAAAATTCGTGTCTAGATTCCTGTCCAGCGGTGGTGTAGGGGTTATAGCACGCAGCACGGATTGCTGAGGACCTGGGTTCGATTCCCAGCGCTGGTCTCTTTTTCTGGTTTTTCTGTGCATCCATGTCTCAGTTTGTATTTTCGATTTGAAATTAACGACCTTTATGATTGATTGACTAACTAAATGAGCCAACCGCAAGCAATACTTTAACGTCAAACGGAGCTGATGATACTGTCGTCATCCACCGATATTTCACCTGTCAAGGAACCCTCATTCATAACGTAATATTCAAAGCATTGCCTGATACGCTACACGTATGACAGTCCCAACGGCCTTCTGGCCGCGATGTTGGATAATCCGGGTAACTCAGTGACAAAGCCACGCACACTGTACATTCAGTCGAAGTGCAATATAAAATTATAAGAAAGAACTTACGTAGGTAATTATAAGATTTTATAAGTATTAAAAAATAAAGACTTTGTCTGCAACCATTTTAGTTCTTAACCCCCGAAGTCGTCAAAATGATTGACATGAATAGGTATACCCAATCAGCATTACGGCCAAATTACGAACAGTCGCAAATGGCTCTTGAGTTCCTTAAATTGTTGTGAGCCGTCGATAAAAATTATAAAGCAAAATTGAATCAACAGAAACTGCAAAATAAACAATATGAGTTAGAATATATCCTAATTTAAACTTCGGAGCTTGAGGTCCCGGGTCCAATCCCTGTTTGACGTGGATATTTTGTACGAAAAATACGAATGTTTGTTCTCAAGTCTTGGATGTTTAATATGCATTTATTAAATGTAATTATTTTTACGTATTGCTAGTTGCCTTTATTTACAATGTCAAAACGTACGTACAAAACTATATCGAGCAATTTTGTAAGCAATCACGATTAAATATCTTCACTTGTTCCAATGAAATAAGAACTGACTATAAACCCAGGTGACTTTGTCGTTTATATACAATGTATCGCTTCACTGTAATTTGTTTCGTGCACGGCAACATTATACCTATATGCTCGCAAAACTCAAGTCTTCTAGCAAGTCACGTCTCAAACATATCACATGTTAAACAAATTTGTAAAGGAACTTCCTTTATTAACTTGTCTTTTAGGTCGCAATTACCGAGTGCCCGCGGTTTCCGCACGCGGGACCCCACACGCCCCATGTAACTCTGCGCGATCCATCATGTTTGAGACTTTATAAATTGCTTCCGCCAAGTTTTCAATGTTCTCAGCGACTATGCTACCCTGGTACTCTCGATTGATTGGTTTTGATCGTGAGCATGCAGTTTGTTGTTTTTTTTTCTAAAGGAAATTGTAGTTTCTAGAGAAACGGACCTTTCTTTTGAATTAACGTCGTAAGTGTATAATAGGGCGGCTATGCGACGGTAGAAAACTTTGTTAGACTTACCAGTCATGGTAAGAAAATTATCGGCTTCAAAAAATAAAAGTTACCAGTTTTTGATTTAATAGAATTCAAAGATGCTACCTACTATTTATTGCTGTGAACGTTTCGTATTTGTACTTTTAAGTATAAACTTTCACAAAACATTTAGTGACTTTACCTGGACCATGTACCTTGGTCCTAAAGCGTAAAGATTTTGACGATGGCGCTATACCGGGTGTGGCCTGTAATATGAGCAAATAATTCAAACATAGATCATACTCCTCAAACTGAACAACATTAATTCAGCGACTTTTGAAAATAATTAGTTTTTTAATTGTTATTACACTTTTAAAGTTTATTCGAAGAAGCAATGTAAAGCAAAATGCTTGGTGTTTGTAGTGTGACAGGCGACGTTAGTTGTGTTCTAGGATAGCGTACATTGATAGGGATTCGATTTGTAGCATTCGGACATGGCGGTTGTAGACAATATCTAATTTTGCTATTTCCGTTTCTTTGGCTAGTAGAAGTATAATTTTGTTAGTGTTTTATGCAGCGATTAACCTTAACAGTGAACAGTGATCACAAAATCCTATATTGCTCTGGTGTCTGACATTTTTCAATGCGCAAGTTGGCCTCCACGTGGTTTCTGGAATTTTACTATCAAGTTGCAAAAACTACAACCACCGTACAACGTCCCTCTCAAAGAGAGTTTACTTTGACACTGGCGAAATTGTCCTATTAAGTAATTACAGAAAAGCCATATTTTAAAAGAGAAGAAGAAGAAGAAGTACATTGATAGCAGTATTTAATTTGTATGAAAAAAGGAAAACTCAAAGACTCCATTATTTAAAAAAATCACTGAACTAATGTTGTTCAGTTTGACGAGGACGATCTATGTATAATTATTTTGCTCGTATTACAGGCCACACCCGGTATAATGGTACAATATGTTTGTCATAAGCGTGAAGACTAATTCCCTAATGTCATTCGGCTATAATATTTCCTCTTTATCTTTAATTTCAATAAATTGATTGATTGTGTTGGTGGTCAGTAAAGAGTTATTGTATTGTATTGTATTGTATGAATTGTATTGATGTAGGCTCCTCTGTATCTTAGTTAAACTTTAAAATTAATTTATATATCGAACCTCTAAATAAGTTCTAAGAAGAGAAAGTCACGAGATATTACACGGAATCGATTAAATATGCCGGCACTTTGAAGTAAACATGAACTAATTTGTCAAATAAGAGTATAATGTCATTGTTTAGTTGCCATGTAATAATTTTAATGACATTAGTTTCAAACAAACATATTTGTTTCCGAACAAAAGTTATCTCGCCAAATTTCTGAAAACAGGAGACTTTGAACAACTTCGCAAAGATAGACAACAATAAGAAGACGTTAATAACGTCTTTGAGAGCGTTTCCGTGTTGTTTACCATTGGGATGATGGCAGATGATCCGGATAGGACAAGTAATCTAAATCACATTTTAAATAAGTAATTTTGTTCAGGGCTCAGTGAGATTTTGAGGATTTTCTAATGATTGAGTAATGAAATACCTTATAATACGGTATTTGACTATTTTGTATATTTTTTATAAATTAAAACTACACAATGCCTGTTATCGAATAAAGAAACAATTTTTAAGCTACCATTACAAATAACAAAGTTATGAGGTTTGAAAT